>NW_008666404.1:0-30732 GCF_000695815.1 Acanthisitta chloris | reverse complement strand
ATTCCTGCTTTTGCAGAAGACATTGGTGGCTGAGCAATCACTATGCCACATATGCATCCTGTCTCACAATAGTAAAGTCTGTTTGTAGTACTAGAGCACTCCACTGCAGCATGACCAGGGATCACATTTAGTCCCATTTGCCAGAAAATTTCACTTTCATGTGCTCAAAAATAAAAAGTCTTACCACCTTGAACCTTTATCAGTAAGGATAAATCTATTCATCTGATGTGTATTTGAACAGTTTTCTTTAAATGAAATATATTTCTATCATTTTTGGTTTTATTCAAAAGATGTACTGCATAGATCTTGTAAAAAATTTATTTTAAGCCATTATATAGTGTTCAGTAACATCAAGTTTTTATGCCCTCATGTACAGCTCAAATACATCATTTTTGTGCAAGCCCTGTCTTCCTTCTGTTTTTCTACTCCTCTAGGTATTATTAATCCTTGCACAAATTCTATCATCTCTATGCAGATCCCACTCTCTTCTGCAAATCTCAGGCCCCTCTACCCACCAAATAAATTCCATCTTTCCCAATATTATTGTATACTTGAATGTTGGCTTGCATTGGCTTAGGTTAAATATAGTTAAAATTATTTATCACCTCTATTTCAAACTAAACTTTGCCTCATTCTTTCTCTATGATTCTAGATATCATCATTACTGTTTATATATTGTCTTCTCAATTCCCACTTCTTCTGATACTCCCCATATCATCATGCACAGACCTTTCTAAGAAATCACCAGAGGTAATTAGTCTTATGCATTCATGCATCTAGGATTCTCATCCAGGCACTTGTGTTCTGTATCTCCAGTATAGCAATGCTCTGTTCCAAAACCTTTATACCTCACTGATGTCCACGCAGAATGCTACTGCAATGAATGGGTCTTACACTGTCCCTCTGGCTATATCATTCCTCTCTATGTACCTTTCCCTCTGCTCCTTTTTGAAAAGTTAGTTTTCAACAATTTAAGGATTTTTTCAGCATATCACTCTCTTCCTTGAGCTAATTCTGTTAGCTCCCGTGAACAACATGCTCAGTTTTCATAGAAATACTTTGTGATTTCTCTGCCAGTGGTCCTAACACTTGTCCATATTTATCTGCTGGTTTTTATCTCATGACTACATTTTACACACCCAGAAGCAGGATGAAGCTTTGTTCTGGAACTTGACAGGAACTTGTCCAACTGTTAGAATACCTGGATGCCAACTAGCTTGACTTCAGAGTTAACAAAGGAAATATTTATTCTTGAGTAGCACATTGCAAACAGTAAGTGAAGCAATGAAGTGTCTTGCTACTTGCAGTCCAGCCTTTCATTAGTACATTAAAATACTAATTTACTACTATAAGGTGAATGAACAGCATGATGCTTCAGGTCCTCGTTAATATAGCAAAGGTCATAACCAACCAAATGTTAAAAATGAGATTGCTAAAGTACTAAACAAACAGTTGAAAAGTATTTTTCTCTCTAAATGTTTTGAATCAGAAATTATATACATTTTCATATTTGGAAAGCATTTTTTAAAACCACATTAGTGAGAAGAACATCTCAGAGGTGTTTCTTTTAGCATGCAATAACACCTGTAAGATGAATATAATTGCTTGTATTAATGGACAGATTTATTTACATTGATGACTCCACAGTTCTTCCTCAATTATCTTAACAGGAAGAGTTAAAAAAAAAAAACCACAAAACAAAAACAACATGAAAGCAAGTCGCCAAACTATCAAATTTAATCTATTAACAAGGCAATCTATTCTTCTCATCCACAGCATACTTCAAAGTGCATATTCAACCAGAATTTTTCAATTTTTTAGCTCCCATTAAAATAAAACGAGGTGTTTCATGTGTTTCATGTAATGCTAGGTGTTATTTTTAAGTTAAGAAGTATGAAAATGCTAGATGAGAATGAGCTCCAGAGAGCTGGCATTACTTAAAGATTACAGTACATGAATAGTTACACATGCATAATTATATAATTACACTTGATGGCAGCAATAGCACATAGAGAAGACTATTAATAGCATGTAAAAAGCTGCAGAAATCTTGTGAAGACAAATATCCTCCAGAAGTATAAAAAGGTGGCACTTGGTACAGAATATATTTTAGTTTTACCTTTCAGTATGACAATTACCATGAAAGAAAAGATCAAAGGCAAATGGCACAGCTGGCAGCTTGAGAATAATTTAAGAGGTGTACCGGCAAGAGCTTTTTAGTTTCAGTAAGATGGACTGCATTAACTGTAATAGGGAAACGATGGTGGAGAAAAGTCATGCACCATTCTTGCCTGGCATTAGTACAACATTAGCTGAACCTGCAATTTTGATGACTTCATACAAATTTCAAGGGAGAAAACTTCTGCTAATGAATATTAACAATAGCAATGTCTCCTTTCTAATTTCAAACAGAAAACAATCCAGTAACACGTTTAAGTTTAGATCACCAACTCAGGAACTCATGAGCACTGGGGAAATAATATTAGCATGTGCCTATAGTACATTCAACCATAATTCCTTAACCTTGTCCCCAAACTACAAAGAGATATTCTGTCTGCAAGGACACGACTAAATAAAGGAAACAATAAAAGAAGTTTGGGAGAAGGTATAGACCCTCCATACTTTCCATCCTTACCCTAACTCTCTCCCAGATTCCTACAGGACCACCTGTGCATGCACTATAGAGGGTCTGTCCCCTCTATGCCATTTCTTTTCACTTCACTTTGAATCTGACTAATATTGGAATGTGTACACTCTGTCCAACAAAGAATAATGTTGCATTTGATAACATACTTGACAGTCACCAATTTCCACATCCTTCCCCCAAAAAAGACCACACTTTGGACTAAAGGCAAAACTCTTAGCTGAGTTTTACTTCAAATGAATAGATATTCAGCAGAATTTTGCAGGCTATCAAGCCTAGCTTGTTTCTCAGCAATTAAGCTAATAACATGGCTCCCTTTCAACCACAGTTTTCCAAAGAGGATTTGCAATCTAAAGATTCTGTTTAAACCAAAGGGCAAACATTTGTCCACATATGATCACCTTTGAAAATCAGAATGTCTGATGACATCTACTAGGGGTTATCTGAAATTACTGACATATATGCCCAAATATGCAAAGTATAACATATGCAGATTTTACAATTGCAATATGCTTTTATGTAAAGTTTAATAGTATGAATTACTGTACAAAGCAAAATCAAATCATGAAGATCATATAATTTGATCTTCATAAAGATCAAAATAAAACAGCAGAAGATGTAAAGTAGTTGGTTGGGCAGATGTTGTGTGGACTGTCCAGGGCAAATGTTACTTTTTCAATCTGATGCTTTTGATTTTTATTTGATGCTAATAAGTTCTGAAAGCCAGAGAGCTTACAAAGCCAAAAAAATAAACCTGGATCCACTAAAGAACCTGTTTTCCTCCTTAGCTCTCCACTAGCCAGGAGTGAAACTGTCAGTTTTACATCACTAGAATAAGCAGATTTGATTCATTTAGTGGATTAAAACTATTTATAAGAACTTGCCAGAAATTAGTAATTATTTAGAAGGTGATAAATAGTCCAATAAGATCCTTGAAAGCATCAAGTTGAGATGGCACCAATTTATATAAAAATTAAGGCTATATAACTATATTGGTTCAATCACTATTCTTAATCGGAGTACCCTAGAGTTCTCTATCTGTTTCAAGTGAGCTACCCTGGAGTAATATAAAATGACAGAAAAAAAACAGTGTGAAAAAGCTGATTTGAATCCAAGGCACTAATATTCCACCAATACCCAGGAGTGTGTTAAAACTAGACAGCATTTGGTTTTTTAAATATCCAGTTTCCCTCTGTTAATGGAAAGCTTCTACTTCCAACAGCAAGATCCTCAGATAGCCACTTAGACGAAACACTCACTTACCTCTCTCTGCTCTTAGAAGTAGAGATCTGACAAATAAATCAAAGAATTTATTTCTTGAAGTGTGTTCTTTCAAGATTAATGAACTCATAGCAAGTTGAAGACTTTGGACTTTATTTTGTACAAAGACATATATAGTTGAGTATATATGGTTAGAATTGAGATGTTTTCATTTCAGGCAATACTTTGTCCTGGTATTTGACTGTTCTTATTTTATAATAGTGAGAGGAAAAAAACCCAAACATAAAATGAAATAAAAGTGTATCAGTCCAGGTAAAGTGAAACATTCTAGCTGCACACTGCCAGCCTCGCACTTGTTTGTGTTTGTCTTGTTTGTCTTCTATTTTGTCAAAAGAAGTGAAGAAATTTTCAGTTTTCATGGACTTCAAAATATTTAATATATTTTATTTTATTTTCATTTGGTTAGTGAACCAGAAAATAAAGTCTTCCTTAATCCACTACATTTCCCTTTAGTATCTTTTCCTTTTCACACATAGAAAGAGAAAAAAAAAAATAAAAAAAAAAAATAAAGGGGAAGAGAAGGAGAAAGGAAAGTTAATAATTGTATCTTTTTATTTAGAAAAATCTCAAATTTTTTCCAGTGCTTGTTAAATCATATCAAAGTATATGCCATGTTTTTTCAGCAAACTGCACTTTTTAGACTGCTATCCAGAGGGCACGTCAAATTCTAGCAACCTGTACCCTAATTTTTAAAATTTAGGAACATCTTCTCAGTTGTTGGTATCTTGGTAACACATTTTTAGGTCCAGTTCACAAGTCTGACAGATGAATTCCTGATTTTTACATGTTTTAAGGTCTGGGGATACATTTTAATAAGCTTCAGATAACCCCAGGTGCCAATTAGCATCCATGCATGTAATATTGAGCATATATTTGGAATGAGTACAGTTTAGGGCAACACATTAGAAACAGGGATGGCCCAACAAGATATTAGAATTATACTCCTGAACACACCTCATCTTGTGCTAGAATATTCTCAGCTGAAGACAGAAAACTTAAAATAGAATGCATACATTAAAAAAAACCCAAGTTTTCTAAACAAGGCAACTATTTAATAGGCTTCACTTGTAAGTCTGGAACAAAAATGACCAGGAATCTAACTAGGATGATGGTGACTATTCACTGCTTACATAGTGCATAGAAGGGGGACAGGGTCTTTTATGTACATGTAAAGGCAGGTATCTGCCCTAAAAATGTTATAATCTAACTAGATTTGCACAGACAAAGGGATGTGAAGAGTTATAGAGACATACAGGTATAGACCAATGAAGGTAATGGCCAGATGCTGCTTCATAGCATCCTGCTTAACTGTTTCCTAGTATCTGACCACTCTTTGTAGCCAACCTACATGAAGACAAGAAGAGAAATGAATATATCTAAAGAAGAGAAATTAATATATCTAAAGAATATATCTAAAGATAAACATATGCAGATGTCCAATGAATTCAGGTAATAGCAAAGGACAAAATATGGCATTCCTTTCTCCATAAAATCTAAAATGTTCAAACTAAACCCAGGCATTTTCAACTGTGTATTAGCTTCCAATCAGCAAAATAAACAACCTATTCCAGGCACTTCATGGGTTCCACATGAAGATAAACCAAACAAATTCTGTCAGGACAGATGTGATCACTCCCAGACTCCATAGGGGGTTGCTGCATTATTTTGCCTTGGTTTCAAGTGATAACTAGAGCTGTACATTTACTTTTTTCTCATAACACCTATTTCAAACTTTTAAACATACAAAGTGTTTTGTGTGTTCTGCATTTGGTAATCAGTTGTTCAACATAGCATTTGCTAATCTTCTTTCATCAGGCAATTTTTATTTGGCATTGGCAGGAGAAGGAAATTTTAAAACATTCTCTTTCTGTGGTGTAATACCCAAATATAAAACTAAATATAACACTGTTGCTTTCTCTATATTCCCTTATTCCATGACTCTAAACATCATCAAAAACAGAACTTGTACAAGGGAATGATACAACAAGGCAGCAATAAAAAAAAAATAAATCACAGCACAGATAATGGCTTGATTTTATCTCACTGATCTATTGCCCATTTTAGACAAAAGGCACTGGCTGGTTAGAATTTAGCAGGCAATTGCCCAGATGTCATGAACTAGTTTGCAGTCTTTGCGGTTATTTCAGGTGCTGCTAGTAGTAAAACAGAGGTTTGACTTTTACTGTGCTTTTCTTTGTTGTTCATATGAAGCTTCTGAAAAAATACTGTACAAAAGATACCTTTTTCCCCAATCATAAATTCTAATAAAATGTATTGCAGAACATTTTGAATTAATTTCTGCTTGCCTACATACAGGTATTGATTTAACTTTCTAATAGCCTTTGTTACATGCATCCTACACAGACATTCTGCTGCAGAAATGCTGTATTTTCACAGCTGCCATGTTCTGTTCACTGTTACAGAAGTAGGAAAGGACATTTATAGGAAGACGAGTCTTGTACCTCCATTTCCTTTGCAAGACATAAACATTGAGTAACCCTGGACTGCATGTGGCTTTTACATTTGGGTTTTCTCTATTTAAATCTTACAAGACAAAAATATCCAATATGCTTTAAATATCAGGTTGGTTCTTTTTGGTCACTTTGTATTTGCCAGAAGCAGATTTATTCCACATCAGAAACAGCTCATTTAATCAAAGCTATTATCTCCTAAATGTTAATTCAATCCCTCTGCCTGCCATGTTGAAGATAAAATTCAAACTACATCATCTATCTTCATGGTCTTGGAAACATAGATACAGCTCTCATCTCTTTAAGATTGGGATAATTCCCACCTGTCTGTTACAATAGCTTTGGTGGCAGGCTATCTGATTTTGCAAAGAAGCCTTTTAATTTTGCATATCAGGTTTCCCTAACAAGCACATACTTGCAGGTGAGCTTGATGGGCTAAAGGCAGCCAGGTCACAGAGAACACACACATACTGGCCATGCACAGTGATGCTGGAAGGCTCCCCATTCTGGGGTGCTCTACATGGTTGGGGGATACCTTCTGTATCTCTCAGACTGCATTTTCTGTTTCTCCCCCACACAGCCTGTGCACACAGGAAATCTCAGCAAGTAAGCCAGTGTCTTTCATTCAGGACACAGGAATCACTCATCTTACCTTCCCTTTGACTCTCAGAGATTCCAACACACTTTATACTCTACCTTTAAATCAACTTTGAATGGAAAATTCATGAGAGTGTAAACTGATTAGTAAGAAACAGCTCTGTCAAGAGTAGGAAACACAAGTCTGCTCCAACTGCCTTTGTATCTCTCTCACAGAACCCAAATGACACCAGGTCTGTCCATGTGCCTGCCTGTTGCTCCAGTGTACACCAGCACTGCCTGCATTGTGACACAGAGGTGCCTATGTGCTTACACAGATGACTAATACTACCAACATACATTCTCTGAGTGCTTTGTTGCTGGAAATACTTTAAGCTCTTTAAAGTGAGAAAAAATAACTTTAAAATACTCTACAGATTGGATTTCCTAGCACTACAGTCTCTATGGAAGAAACCAGGTACAAAACAAATTTATGCATTTGTGCATTAACAAAAAGTAATGCTACTTAATACTCTAGCATCAACACTGCTGTAACACAGACAGAAATATCTACCCACGTGGCGTATCTCAGTTGTCACCAGGGACTAATACTGGTGAAGCAATTCACTGGTATGGAGATTTCCATCATTATCCATGTGTTATTATGATATAGAGAAGAATACAGTTTGATGGGGTTTGTAGCATTACTGGCTTTTAGAAAAATTATGCTTTGGTATATGCACCAAACCAGATTAGGAACAACATGTGTGAAATGGTAGTTTCATTTCTACAAAGACACCTTCAGATGCATAACTGAACACTAGTAATCTCATTGGCATGGATGTTATCTTTAAAATGCAAATATTGCATACTGCTACTAGCCAATTGCTAACTGCTTTGGGCCAAGAAGGGTCAGAAGATAAACTTTATAGCTATGAGTATGAGTGTTGACAGAAGACAACACAAAATTTCAGACAGTATATGTGAACACATATTTTCTATTTTCCAAGTACCACCTTTGTTTTAACTTTGCATGCTTCTGATTTCTATTAAGTACAACTACCTCCTTGTCTTGTCAAGCAATTAAAGTGACAAAAGTAAAAGCAGATGCCTCTTTCATAGTTAAAACTACAGCAAGCAGTGCATAGCTTGCATTTTATTACAACCGCTCTATACAGCCTAATAATTGCAAGGTAATTGAAAAGATCCCCGATAATAAACCACCAGTTTACTTTTTTTTCAGACAAAATAAATATATAATCCAATTTAGGCTTCATTTTAACAACACATTAGATGGTTTCCAACTTGTCTTGATTTTTGTTTTATTTTATGATTGTAAATAAACCCTGGAAAATTCCTTCCACGATTTTACCACCTGAAACTGCAGCTGTTGGCTGACACTATCAAAGCCTCGCAATTCCGAACTCACGTGCAAATCTCATCAAGTGCAGACACTTCTAATTGATTCCAGAAGTTTTTCTTTTGCTAAGATCAGCGGGCAGAAGAAGAATAATGAGCAGCTTTTAAGCAGAGGGGGGAGGGTGTTGAGCTCAGGGAGTGGAGATTTTAAAAGCTCCAGCTCAACTGCTCTGCCAGAAATGCAGAGCAATTTTACGGTCAATTGGCCAGAGCATCTGGAACTATACATCATAGTCTTTAGTTGATGGTGGTGAAGCCGACTCTCAAACTGGCTAAGTCTAAAATCAGTAATGACTCTGCTGTCACACCTAAGTGGAAACTAACTTAATCTACTGCCAGATTTTACTGTGACTTTTTCTAAGGGACATTATTCCCCTTAGGGCAGTTGTCAAGCATATGAAAAGTCCAGTCCCCGAGATACACTGCATGGCATGGCAAACTTTTCTGAATGAGACTAACATTGAAAAACCCGATTACAACTCATGTTTGTTTAATTCCATGTGTGTTGACAAGGCTTTTTATCATAAGGCAGTAGAATTTCCTTCCATTCCCAGTTTCATTTCTAAAATACATTTGAAATACACTAGCCAATCTAGTTAGGGCACAGAGACTGCATAAATGCTGAGGTTGTAAATCATAGCATGGGGCATGGAGCTTTCACCTTAATGGAAACCAAATATGGGATATGCTGCTCTTTGAAATGTGGCACAGAAGATCATAATGAGGGACTAGGGAAAAGGTGCTACAGAGTAGAAAACTATCATTGATGTGGAAATAAGTTCTTATGAGTAAATGTTTGTTTTGAGTCAGTACTCATATGTCAGTATTCCAATGCTGGTAAATTACACTAAAAAACAAGTGAGGTAACACCACCTCTTTGTATGATGAAAGGAGAAAAAAGTAGTGTGGTAATATATCACATTAAGAGGGACTTCTGTGGAACGCAGGATACAGTGTAAATCCGTTCCTTAATGAAGAGATATGTTATATTTTAGGTAGCCCAATTAGCTGACATGCCATAAGAAATACTAGAACTGCATCAAAGATCAGAGAAGCAGTCTGTTTAGTACAGAATACTGCCTCCTGAAGTTATTTTATCAGCTGCATCTACCAAGTTCAGATACTTTGGAGGAGTAAATAAGAAATTTGAGCACAAAGCTTGTTTCTGCCTTCATTAGTTAAGGTGTGAATTACACCCTATAGCACAAGATTTTGTATATCTTTCAAAGCTAGCTATATTTCTAATGCACCACATGCCCACATAAAACGGAAAAGAAGTTATTCATTCAAAATATCATATGTGTATACAAACTATCTTTTCCCTATGAAAGTTGCTCTAGAGTTTTGCCCTTCCTACCTGTAAATTAATACATGCCTGCCTGTGTGGTCATAGCCAAGGAGCCTATTAAGTTGCAGTGCGAGAGAAGTCTGGGTGAAAAGATTTACCCTCAGATACAATGCCTGAGCTGCAACAAATGTAAAAGATAAACAAATGAATCAAGACAGACATCTATTTCCTCCTTCAGTTTTCTAACTCCTAGGCCTTAGTTTAAGAGTCTTTCTCACTACTGAGTTGCAGCCACTATGAGTTGGTGAAAATATTTAAGACAAGAGTTCCAACAACATGTCAATGGCCCTCATTTCTACTTGCTCCTCATTAGTACTACTGTCAAGTAACAGCCAGTGCTTGACCAAATTCAGCTCATGGAATATGCTGGCCGATGCCAAACCAGAGTAGTTGGATGGAAACACTTTGAAGAGGTGCACCATCATCACAGACCACTATGAGTTGGTGAAAATATTTAAGACAAGAGTTCCAACAACATGTCAATGGCCCTCATTTCTACTTGCTCCTCATTAGTACTACTGTCAAGTAACAGCCAGTGCTTGACCAAATTCAGCTCATGGAATATGCTGGCCGATGCCAAACCAGAGTAGTTGGATGGAAACACTTTGAAGAGGTGCACCATCATCACAGATTTATTTTTTCTGAACCATCACATAACTGAACACACGAGCAATGTTTTCTGCTACCTCCAGGTGGTTAGGAGACACCAGGCCCAGACTGACAGAAAATGATTTGGCTTTAGTAATACATACAATCATCACATTACACAGGCATGAAGTAATCAGCCTAAAGAAAACTAACTAGTATAGGATGTGGCAGCAAAGATTCTCAAAAGAAACACACTGGCTCTTGAAATCACTCATATATATCTCTGCCTCTATCATCAAGGTTTTCAGTGACCTCCATCCAAGAAACAATTTTTTTAAGATCTAAAAATTTCCTCATACATCACCACTTCTTTTTCTTAAACAAATAGACAAAACAAAATCACAAACAAACAGAAAAAACCTACTTCTTTCACTGAACCGTCCATATGAAATACATACAGGATAAGGAACAGAAAATGCATGCTAAGAAATGTGCACTGTTCCACCTCCTGGGGTCACATTTGTAATGAGGATAGCTTCAAATTATTTTCTGTTTGGAGAAGGAAAGGACACCAGCAGAAATCCACAGGAGTATATCATAGAAGAATTTCAAATACAACAGCAGGAAGAACAATATATTTAAATGATCAGAAAAATCACAAATTTTCATAGTGAACCAAGGCTGGTAACACACAACTTCAAAGTATCGATAGAGCAAATGCTGTACTTACTAGACTGCAGCCACAGTTGACAACCATATTAAGATTGCAGCTTTAGCAAAAGCAGAAGTCCTTCTTCCTTACACACCTTCATTTTATTTCCACCTTCCCTGAGCATAAAGAAACTTTCTTGGTCCACAGCAAGTTGCATCACTTATCTAAGGTAAAATCTTTGGTTGTCCAAGTCAGTTAGCTAACCCAGTTAGCAAGGCCATGAGGAGGGTAAGAGACAGAGGGCAAAACTATTCCTCCTTCTCAGATTGCCATAATTAGCTGCTTTATTTCATGCCCACCTGAGTGAAGCTAATGGCAAAGTGGGAAAGGCTTGCTCCTTGTTTCCTCTACTCTTCTCCCTTCTCTCACTGATGCTCTAGTTTTCTCTCATTTCTTCTGTATTTTCCATATAGTCTTCACCCAGAAGTCCTTCCTCCTTGTGCAGTAATTCTGATAATTGTCAGACTTTCCCATGAGCCAAATGCAATCATTTGCAGTTTAAAGCACCTTTCTTGCTAATTAGAGTACCCTGCAAATAGTACTGAAAAGATGTTTACTTCTGAAATCTTATCTACTGGTTCTAAAAGAAGTAGGAACATATGAAACAGAGTAACAGAAAAAAACCCACGTGTACAGACAAGAGTCACATACTTTTCCACTAATGACTGAGTGTGCTCTTGGTAAAATTGGTCTTGGACTTATCTACTGCAATGTGCATCATTAACTTAAGAATTCATGTGAAGAATTATTTGTTAAATTCTAGAAACACTGAGTAGTGCCATCATGCCTCTTGCAGTTAATTTTTCTTCATCCCTAAGTAATTATGCCCTGCAAGGCATAATTTATAGAAAAAATGTCAACATAAATTCTTACTAAAAATTCTTACAAAAGAATTGTTTATTTGGTAACATAAGGATAATGTTGTAAGGAGGACATTATTTGATCATGTTACAGATTAGGAGTACTAGAAATATTACATTAAAAAGTCAGCTATATCTAGGTGTATGTTAAAGACGGGATATTTAGATGAGGAAGAAAAAAGATTAAATAAATATTTTACTTTACACCTCTCAAGAAAGAGAAACAGAGTAAAGGAAGTTGATAAAATTGCAAGCAGAAAGAAATTACCAGGACTATGCAGCAGAAACTTAAAAAAAGTGCATATGAGATATTTCTATTTATGTGCAACACAACATTTTCAAAGTTATCTTAATTTTTTTACTATGAAGGATACATAACTTGTTTGAATGCTGAACAGAAGCAATTTTTAGGATAACTTTTAGACCTAATTACTGGGAAAAACATGTATTTATTTATTTTTGTAGATATGATGCTTTCTGGTATGGCTGTTTCAAAATGATCAGGTCAATACTGCGATAAAACATTAATGTTTGAAGACATTTCAACATGAATTGACAAATCTCCAGCAGTTTCTCTTTGCTCAGTTTTATTTTTTAGTCTAAATCCCATTAGACCCATAAGAACATGCCTACCATGAATCCAGCAACTGTATAATGCATTGGGAGCAAAAGCAGATCATTCAAAACTTTGAAGTTCATCACAAACATTCAGACTACAAAAAGATGGACATTTTTTTATGACGAAGCTGGTAAAACACTGAAATAAGTTCTCCAGAGAGGTGACAGTTGCCCCATCCCTGCTAATATTCACGGTCAGGTTGAATGGGGCTCTGAGCAACCTGATGTAGTTAAAGATGTGCCTGCTTATTGAGGGGGTTGGACTATATGACCTTTATAGGTCAATTCCAACCCAAACTATTTTAGCATTCTATGAGTCTATGATCATAAAGGCTACTAATATCACTAATATCACCAAATTGTTGATTCATGATAAAATGTAAATCCCAAATGTGGATTTACTGGCGTCACTCAGAAGCATTATATATCCTGATCTTCCTGACAGCAAATGATTTGAAAGACACCTATTCTTTCAGTATTTTCAAAGAAAAATTGTGAAGCAAGGTACTCCTGCTTCTCATCAAAACCAGACTACCTAGTTAGCGCTAAACAAGGGACTAAGAAAAGAGTAACAGAGAACTGTAGGAAGGGAAAAACATTATACAGAAGAAAGGACAGAAAAGTACAGTAGAAAAGAACTTGAGATGACAATAAATATATTTTTTAATAACAGAACCATGTAAAGAATAGAATAAGAATGATTTCATTTTATTTTCTTCTTCATGAAGGAGGAGGACTAGTTTCTTAGTAAGAGACACTTTTACATATGAATACACACAACTCAGCAGAGCAAGTATTGAGAGCATATATTATGACATATAATTTTCCCAAAATTCAGTTAGAATACCAAAATAATTCAAGTCTGAGAGCTATATCTCAAGGGTTGTAGAATTAGCTGTCAAATTTTAGAATTCATTGCTTCAAGCCTGTCTACTGTATTAGGCTACTCAGGAAATAATACAAACATTTTCCAAATTATATTTAAGTAAGTAAACCCCTTAAAACATCTACTGAGTTCTGGCAGACTCTCATCAAAGGAATTCAAGAACTGCTTGATTTATACATCAAAGCTTTGGCAATGTAACAAAATGGGGGGAAAATATAAGCAATTCTCAGTTAGTGGCATTTATCTAGCATTAAACATTGTCTAATAGTTATTGTTTCCTATCCCAGATAAAAAAAGACAAAAAAAACCCCAAACACCCAGACCCAGAGTAGCATTATATATTTTTTCATTTCTCTATTGTCTGTTCCCCTAGAAAAGCAGGAGAATCAATACCACTACCAGAAACTTCCAATTAGGAAAGTTGCTATAAATTTTGCAGATGTTTCAAGTCAAAGGAACCATACTGAACTTGGCTGGGTCACAGTTTCTAGTGTTCTATTTTATTTTTTTCTGATTTTAGGCCAAAAAGTAACTTTCTGATAACAGTTCTACTAGTATAGCAACCCATTCATAAACTTGGTGATAATAGTCTTTGCTGGTAACCAACAGCAGGTAGCTTGTTAATATTATTCAGATCGGAATCATATTACTGATTATTGTCATTCAATCCTGATAATAATACAAGTTATGAAATATCAACCATAGTGAAAAAAAAGAAAGGTAGATTTAAAAGCAAAAGACACAAACAGGATAAAAGTAAGTGGTAAGAACACAAAAGTAACCATACTTACAGTATCCTCTCTTTATCAAAGGCTAAAAGTCTGTTTCTGAGGTACAGTATAAGTACAGAACAAAATATTTTATATTTAAGCATCTTCTGGACTCCAAGCATTTTCCAATTTCTCCCAGAAAATGAGGATTAAACAATTCACATTCAGCAATGCGTTCATATTACTCACTTCAAAGCATATGGCCACTAAGGAATTATTTTTGCAATAAATGCTAAATGCACACTTTCATTACTTTTTTCAAGCAAAAATGGCATTTGTAACAAAACCAAATTTTCTCATAAAATAATCAAAAAGGGGGAAAAAAGAGAAAAAAGTAATAATCTACCCAAATAGCACAATAAAAAGTAAGAAACCCAAATATACATTTTTGGTGTCTCTGCTTTTTCTAAAAAGATAAAATATCTAGACTAATCAGCATACACATTTAAAAATAAATGTCTTACCTCATATGCATTGCCCAAGAAAGGAATTTGACTCCTAAAGTAGCCAAGTTTGTAAACCCCTATGAATAGAATAGAATAGGGAATCAATTCAGATTAACTTCCGATCTTTTCTTCTTTGTTAACTTCAGTGAAAAAGAAAAAGTAGAATTAGTCTGCAATATCCTGCACTTATATCAAGTCATCTTTCCTAACCTTATAGTTAGGTTTTTACAGTATGCACCTTACATGGACTTATAACACTGAATTTGCTGGGAGTGAGAATACACATACTTAGAATAGGGAATCAATTCAGATTAACTTCCGATCTTTTCTTCTTTGTTAACTTCAGTGAAAAAGAAAAAGTAGAATTAGTCTGCAATATCCTGCACTTATATCAAGTCATCTTTCCTAACCTTATAGTTAGGTTTTTACAGTATGCACCTTACATGGACTTATAACACTGAATTTGCTGGGAGTGAGAATACACATACTTGCAAACCATATATGAACTCACATACATGCAGCTGTATATATAGTTACTGTCTTTTGATCTCACAAATGACCACAGCAAAATTCTGAAAACTGCTACATGAGTAGTTCAGAATCTTTTAATTGGTCTATTTATGCAAATTTTTACTAATTCACATTATTAACTCCCTAAGTTATATGCGTCTATGGCATACTGACAGATTTTTACCTGTCCTGAAATAAAGTGTTCAGTCTATGAAAGTGAAAGGTATTCCTTTCTGAAAACATAATGAACTTCAGGGGCAAAGCAGAATTGGCACCTCAGTCTCAAAGAAAGCTCTATTCCACATTTCTGCTCTGGTAGGGCAAATAGCTCCTTTGTAAGAAACTGGCTGCTGTTTAATCTTCTCTAGGGCCACAGTGTCCATACAAACTACTTCATAATTTAAAAACAAATTTCATTTGAATCCATACTGATTAAGTTTAGTCTTAAGTCTACACCACCTTTTACATGAATTTGCATGTACTCTGAGCTACACTGTGTGCTTTTCACATACCATCACTGCATCTGACACCTATGGCATGCTACACAGGACCAAGACAATATGGTTGCAGTCTGACCTTGAATAACCTTGGCACAGCTGGCAGGTCTCTGTCACCGGCCAGTGTCCCAAACCCAGAGGTGTGGACCCAATAAATGGAAGCACAGAGGGAGATATGACTAACCTATCCTAAACTTTTTCTACAAACAACAATATAGATGTAGTCACTAATTGCTATAGAAACACTCCTGGGTTTAGATGAAGGCTTGTCATGTCTCATTTTCTAGTTTGAACAGAAAGTAACATATGTGTCCAAGTATATCTATATTTCTTTACTGATATAGCTTCTGACACGCTTGAGATTTCCATTTAATGCTAAATAATGCATAATGAAAGAAAGAAAAAAAAAAGCATGCTTTGTATCTTACTTGTTCTCCATAAGTAGTCCAAAACAGGCCAGGGACAGAATGATAAAACCAATTCTCAGGAGAACTGTTCCCTGTGATAATGCCTGTTAAAAAGTAGGCAAATAATTAATTTAGAGTATTTTCCTGAAGAGAAATGAAGTTTTTACAGAACAGTAGCTTCAACTTTCTCACTCAGTGATATTAGTATCTGCTTTTAAATTAATTTGTTACTTTAAATTTTACAACAAAAACATCTACTCTGGAATGCACACTTATCTGAAGTAACCACCTTCATAGTTGTTTCCTGAATGCTGTATTTCCAAAACAATGTTTAATCCCCTTCTGCACTATGTTTTTTCCCAAAGTTACTTATTCCCTTATGACTTTATCCAAGAGGGAACAAACATTTCTAGATAAAACTCCCAGCAGCCCCACTCTTTTAATTTCACCTTATGTTACCAGGTCTTTACAACAGTTATCTATGAATCCCAATGGATACCAAAACCTATATATTGGTGAGAATAACAATTCACATGACATGATCATATTTAAGAGGAAACAAAATTAATGTTTTCCGTTCATAACAACTCAACACTTTGTTCCCAACTCAGCAAAACACTTCAACTCATATCACTAAATTCAATCAGACTTAAAACACTTTAAACACTAACATGTGTGTGAGTACTTGGATGAATAGCAAGATGAGGACTTCTGTCCTTAAAATTTACATCAAAATGATATAAACAAAACTCAGGAAAACATAAATTATTTTGATGGTAAAGTCTGAATTTTTTTTCATTTATTAAATATTTTTTATTGTACAGAACTGCTTTTGACAATATATTATTTAATCAGTTTTCTTGTTCTCTCCCTGACTTCATTTCAAAAAGTAGTTTTGAAAAGCCTTTGTTTTTTCATTAAAAAAACCCAACAAAACAAAACACAATTAGTGGATCTGAGTTACAGGAATCCCTTTTTGCTTCAACAGTAATACAGTTTATGCATCTTGCACTTCAAGATTGCAGGCATTGGAAAAAATAAAACTCTATGAATGTCTGCACTGATTTCAATAAATCCCATTCACTGACATGTCCAGATTCCTTCGGTGGTGGCCCCAACTCCTCAAAGAGATCTAAGGTAAGTATCCGTGAGCGTGGGAGGCCACAGGAGGATATTCTCAAGTTTTACAGCTGTGTGAACTTAGAGTGCCCATGTTTGCAAAACACATCAAACCACACACTCAGGCTGGGCAAGTTTCTGTTGCTTTACTGGAGAATCACAAGCACCTACTTAGATATCCTTAACAAACTGTTATTGAACAAAGAAAACTCAATTCCAGCAACAAGCAAGCTAAACAGCAGCCTCACCAGTTTACAAGCCAGAACACAGTTCTCATAAATGACATCTGTCAAGCCACTCTGTTGCACAGATTTATACCAGGATAAAATCAAACTTATTACTGCATTTTTACATTTCCAATCTGTTCCATCCCTCATTATGATAAACTTTCCGTTGTTAGCATGAGGCAATTTGAAGTGACAAAATATTTGGACAGACCTTTTTTATAAAAACACGCACAAATTCTATTTCAATTTAATAAAATGAGGAGTTCTTTACCTGCTCATCTGGCCACAGTGAGATCAACTCCCACTTGCTGTAGAAATTGGGCCATACAAAAAGACAAGAGGTGAGCAAAGAAAAACATGATTTGGCACAGGCATAAGGGAACTCGCACATAAATTTCTTAGAAATGCTTTGATATGTTTTTCAGTGATTGTTACTTGTCAAACAAAGGAGTTTGCCAGTGAACAACAACTGGAATTCAGGGCTTTTCTCCTTAGACACTGTCCTCACACATAAGTTGAAGAATTACACCTACAGTTTTTAAACCTTGTCCTCCTAACCAAGTAGGTCTGATTTTGCTTTGTTCCCAGTGTGACGCACCAGGTTCTGCAGAGTGCCTTAAAAATGTTCCCTCAGTGTTGGGGCACTATTCTGAGAAAAGGAGAGTAAGGTTTTGTATCCCACTCAGGCAGGAAAGGGAACTGAATATCAAATCTGGATTTTGATCAAGTTATAGAATTGCTACATTACAATCTATGGCTAACATCATACTTTATGGAAAATGAATGTAATTGCAATGGTTTTGATAGAACAAATGCTAATACTTGTCTTCAGGAAGGATCCAACAGTATGTGTCATGAATGAATAAGGGTGTCCCCAGTTTCCAGTTTAAAAGAGCAGCATGATTTCATGTTTTTATGCCCTCACAGTGTTTCCGAGATGGCTAGCATTAGACAACCAGTCACCAAGTCCTTGACATCAAGGTTTCCTTGTGATTCAAGTTTCAGAAAACTGAGGTGCTGCTTCATTCTATCTGCCTTTAAGTACCTTCACTGAAGTGCCTAGAGACTAGTTATTAACCTAAGCTTTTGATGTAGTTGGTGAAGAGAGAATACTTCAGGAATTATTCTATTTATTGACATTAGCTAGATTGCAAGTCTAGAGCCTAAATTTGGTATTGCACTAAGAGTTGGATTTGAGTGGATGATGGAAATACTTCCCTAAAGTAAACACCTTTGGATCATAGTAGTGCTTTTACCCATAACTTTCATCAAGCATTTTTTTCTTTGCTTAAAGATATATTTTATTTCTGAAGGAGTAGGAAAAAATTTAAATTACTCAGGACATAATAACAAGTTTTATTATCATTTTTCTATTACATTGCTATTGATGGACATTGAAATAATGATAGCTTGGTATTAGAGACACTGTAATATTGCAATTCAGACTGTGGCTTTGTCTCCAAAAAAAAAAGAATGGCTTGAATATCAGAATTTGGAGTTGTGACCCCATAAACTTCTCCTAAACACTTAAGACATGCAAAAAGGGAGCCTGGAGTCATCACTTGACTCTCCACATTTATCTAACCAGAGAAGAATAAAGCATAGATTAAGAACATGGAAATAAATTAATTAATTGCAGATCAGTTTTGAGCATAAATTAACAGGAAAAAATACCAATACATGTTAATGTATGTTAGTAAATCAGAACTGAAGCAACCTTATAATTTAAGTAATTCATACTCAAATATAAACAAACCTTTATCTTTAAATGGTGAAAATTCTATATGTGATTCTTTGGTATAACAACTACTTAAGCCAGGTGTGATCATATTTTACAGATTTGTTTTTTCAGGCTAATTTCCATTTCTCTTCAAACACTTTCCTACTTGAACCATAGCATCCTGAACACTAGCTGTTTGCAAAACTCCTTATGGGCAATACCATCTGTGGCCCAGAGCTGAAGGGCTGGATGACTCTAAATCACAACCTCCAGATGACAGTTAATTCCAAACTGGCACACCAAGTTCATTCAAAAGCATGACACTGTACTGCCTGAGCACAGTGTTGCAGGTTTCCAGTTCCCAAAACTTCAGCTCACTGGAGTGATGAATGGTGAGGCATAAAACCTTACTGGGAACCATGAAGGTAGAAGGTGTAAGTTAACCTGCAATGTAGGTACACACACCACATTCACATACAATTAAAAAAAAAAAAAAAGTGTTCCTTCATCTGTGCTCCTAGTCAAGGATTACCAAGACATTTGCAGTGAAATATACCATGATGCCATTGGGAATAGCAGCTTTTAGAAAAACAGTCATGTAGCATAAATTTTACTATTATTAATTTGCTTCCCTAACTTTCTCTTACAGCTTCAGTGGTATAGTTATATGCAGCCTTGATTCCTTTATTTGCTTTCAAACATGTATCACCTTATGAAGTGGATGCTGGCAGCTGAGGCATCCATTTTCTAGGCATTACTCTACCAAAATCAACAAAATAGTCAGTGGGTTATATCACTAAACTAACATCATATATTAAATCTATGCACTGCAAGCAGCCGTGTGAAAAGAATGTGTCTTTTACACCTTCATTAGTGCTAGCATCCTCATTCCACTTAAACATAGTATACATGGATGTATATATAAACTAAATGAGAATTTATATACTGGAGTATTTGTATAAACAGAGAAGCATGTGGGACCACAGCAGGTTCCCCAATTACAAGGCAGCCACAGCTTTGCAATGTGATTATTGGCTGCAATCAACCAGAAAAAAATATTTCTGTTGGATATTCATTTCACTGAAAGTTTTAAAAATATCTTTAAGCCTTAAAAAAAGGGAAAGTAGGATTATAGAGTTTAGTAAGAAGTTTACATGGCTTTGTAATCAACAGAATGCCACAGCATTATTATTTTATATTTTTTTAGTAATGAAAAAATAATTCATTTAAACAAAGGAAATGTTATTCCAAATGTGTATTTAGATGAGCATTGAAATATTCCAAACTGACATTCATATTTCAAAGGACTCAGATGGTTTTATGCCTTTGAAGAATAACATGGATGCATTTTCTTATCCTGATTTGTTCAGTGTTTCAAAAGAACTTCTAGGAATGATGTCAGCACATCTCAAGTTAACAGATGTTCTACTGTCACATATCAGACACTTTTGACATTCAAATCATGACTGCTAATACAGTGCTATGAAATTTGTATTGTTAGGTGTCTTTGGCTGCATGAATTTATTTTAACCTATAATATCTAGGAAAAAAAAGCTGTAAATTCTTAGCAATATTCCATACACAGTATTTGGTGATGTCCTATTGAATGGATATATTCACTGTATTCTCAACTTTCAAGAGATCTGTCTTACCCCTTACTACTTTTCGTCTAATTTAAACTACTCTCATATTCATAGAATTATAAGCACAGTAAATGTTACAGTATCTATCAACAATAAAAAAGACTGCAAAATGTGTTTAAGGTGCACTTCACTTTGATTTATGTGATACATGAAGTTTTGGAGCTATGAGACTTTTGCTTTGAATGTACTGCAGTTTTACACTCCTAGCACTCTCTCTGGGACTGGTCCAAATCCCATTTCTTCAATGAGCTTTGGATGAGATCTAGATGTGCAGAGCTCAGAAGTAATTTTTATTCACTAGATGTACCACAGACCATTATATAGAAAACAAACATTGCATGCTCTCTCCTGTGGAAAATATATATTTGTTCTTTCTTGTTTTGTCCTTTCTGTAAGTTAAATGTAGGTCATTCAGACAGAAGGTATATGGTTGCTCTTTATGGATAGAGAAATTTAACACTTCTACAGGGCGTAAGACCAAACTCTGAGCAACTGTAATCACTTGAGAAATGTAATAGCTGTGTGCTGTGTCTTATGGCTATTATAAAATGGAACTTATACCTAAAGATGAGGAAAACAGTTAGTTTTCTCCATTTATGGAGCTATGCCACAGTTATGACATAATTCAAAGCCAGACAGAAAGTTCCAGTTGTATCCATAGACATTTCATAACTCAGTGTAGTGGAAAACTGATATTGAAGAAAGATTTTTGCCAAGTAAAGTTATTCATACACAAGCTTCCTTCTTATGACAGCTTCCCCACTGTACTGCAGAGTGATGCTGGAATTCTGCCTTGGGACCAGCACTTTCTACACCCACGCTGAATGTTTATGTCCTGAGATGAGGTGCTTCTAGTCCCCTGTGCTCTCCTTCTTATCCTTACTACCTTATTACCCTGCACTTTTGTGCAGAGAATTTTCTAGTTGGTTTTCTATTTCTAGTTCATAAATGGTGGATCTTCAGGATGTTTCCTCCACGGCTGAAAGAATTCGATGACTATCTGGGGCTTGGGTGCATTTTTTCAGCTTCCCTTAATAACTATTCTTAAGCATCTGTAGTTATCAGCAGAGAAAATTATTTGGACCATCCATTTTTCCTTCCAGGACCAGAAAAGGGGGAAAACAATAAAAGAATAGAGGAGAAAAAATGCCTCATGATCAGATACCTTATTTCTTGCTGCTAAAAGAAATAACAGCAGATAGCAGCAGAGGAAAAAAAACAAAAACAAAACCAAACATAAAAACCCCACACAAAAAACCACACTGCTAAAAGAAATAACAGCAGATAGCAGTAGAGGAAAAAAAAACAAAAACAAAAACAAACAAAAAAACCCCACACAAAAAAACACACCCCCCTCAAACCCCCACAAACAAACAAGCAAAAAAAAAACCCCTCCAGTTTGGTCCCTATGCAAATATGACTTGCTTCTGGTATGTAGGAATCTAGAAGCATATCCGGAAAATCTTGCAGAGGCTTTTCTCAATATAAAATCATTGGCTGTCAGGCATACTGTATAACCTTTATACATTGGAGGTATTTATTCTTACCTTTGGCTTAATTTCCTGTCCTCAGAAACAACTTAGAATAGGCTAAGCCTAAAATGACTTAGTAATCTCCAAACTCCCTGCAGTTGCAGTGTGACCCTTTGCAGAGGTAAACATGGTATGTAGAATAACCTAATATTAATCAGAAGAGTATGTCTGAGGTAGCTTTTATATTATATTACATTCTGCAGTGTCCATTGAGTTGGGCAGGAGACTGCAATCAATGTCAGCCAAGGGTTGGAGATCACCAGGTGAGTGTGCCAGGACAAGACAAGTCACAGGACAGCAGAGACTGAAGAACCCAAGAGGTCCCTGGCACCCTGACAACCTGCCTATGGCAACGTGGGTTAGACAAATACAAGACTGCTGTTTAACTAAGGAGGTCTTAGAAAGTGTTTAAGAAGAGGGCCAAAGGGCATTTTATCAAACCGATAGACTTTTCTGGTGTTTTCTTAGGTCCTGCTAGGTCTTTGACAGATTTGTGGGAATATTAGATGCATTAAATTCTGGTTCATAACTAGATGATTTTACCTTAGGTACAGGAGAGTCATGAAGGAAGGAATTAAAAAAAAAGCTTGGAAGGATGTGAAGAACTACTTGGAAGTAGTTAATGTCTCACTTCTTGCAGGTGGAGATGGACTTGTAGTTCACCTCCAGAGGTTGCCAGGTATCCAAGGAGGAATACATTGTGTTACCAGGGAGACCCCATCAGCCCAAATGCAAGGTGATAAATACATGCCTCTCCTTGTTGCATTTCTATAAATGCTGCTGTATATTAGAGACTGGAAGAAGCATTTGCCCTGACATTTGTGCTCCTCCAACTCTGAACTCCTGCTGACACCAACCTTCCCCCCTGCAAGCACTGCAAGACCTTTGCAGTCTTCCTTCTAAAGCTTGGGTGTTATTGGCATCTAACAGTATGACCAACCTTGACATCTTAAAATCTACACAGTTTCAAGTCTCAAATGGTTCTAAAAATGGAAGCAGACACATCTTCCAGGAAAAGTATTTTTAAATTTAATTGCTTAAGTATATTCATATGCAAACAACTGATATGGTTATTAAACACTGTTTACTAAACTTTATCAAATATTGTATATTTAACATACAATTATATATTTAACCGTTCATGGTCATTCTTTTCACAGGATCTAGTTATTATTTTAATAGTTCAAATAAGATATGAGACAGGTTGTAGAGCCTCTGATCAATGCTTTAATATTTAAGCATGTTGTGTGTCATTACTGTTAGCAGGAGATTATATTTTATAAATGTAGGAAATACTTACAGTGACAGTAGCAAGAAGTTCAGTGTACAAATCCATTATTACAGCAAAATGTACAACTGCATAGCAATTGAGATAAGCTGGTACACTTGGATTGAAGACAACTTCTTTTCCAGTGATCTGTATAAAGCAAAACAGATACTAGCAAGATACTTCAAGAGCAATCTGCTCTGACCTGTTATTCCTTAATACTCTTTATACTTAGAAACACAAAGAAGGTGCACAGATAATTGCACAAGGATAATCTACTGTCAAATTTATCTACTACCTAGTGTGAGACAGAGTGCACATGTTCACAACTAAAATATAAAGAGAAATTACTGTACTCTATAGAAAAAAATTTGAAAATCTATTCAGGAAATGAATCATGAAAAAATAAATAAAAATACTTTTTTCCCCTTCAAATAAAAAGAAAAAACCCACAAGTAAAACATTCATTTCCTTCAGTTTCTGTTCCCATTTCATCTTCCCCTATGCTTTATGACTGCTAATTTGCTAATTTAAAATAGCATGTGTAGACTTTTTAACATTGATCCAGTAGCATTAAGAGGTCCAAGTAAATTACACACAACTGAAAGCCTGTGCATGTTCTATTTACCACTGGGATTTCCTCAGGAAGGCCAAGTCTAGGTTTGCCTGGTCCCCAGCCTGGCCCTTTGAATATGACAGAAAGCTTATTGCAGAATCCAGGTGTGGCCCAAAATGTGTTCCAAATATGAGCCAAGGGACGTATCTAGGAAAAAAAGAGCAAGTAAATTTTCATTGTTGATAAAATAGTTTAATAAAACATTGTAGTTTACTCTTTTTTAGCTCTCAAATAAATTATTTTTCGAAGTTTGTAAAGGATAAATTAGAAAAGCATGAAGACAGCTCAGAAAACCTGGCTGAAATAGGCAGCAGCCAAATCAAGCCCTTGGTTTACTGTGAGGAATACAATGACTTCTGCCCAGAGGAAAATCTGTTTTTCCATCTGTCTCTCCTATAATCAATCCAGAGTATTTTATGGCATATTGCATAGCTATATCTATGGTAGTTTTAAACTAGTATTTGATTACTGGGACCTTGACATGACATACTCCTAATAATTAAATTACTTAATCTATGACTGAAATGGATATAATTGTACAGGCTGTGGCCATCTTTCTAGTTTCCAGCCCAAACATCCCTGCAGGTAGAATTTCTCATTCTTTGAGATCCCTCCATGGATGAGCAGGCATAAAAAGCAAATATGGACTCCACTACTCCTCAGGCTTTTAGAGAGAATTTTTATCCAGCTTGATTGAAACCTGAACCAAAAAATCTAAGCATCACATTAAGAACTTTTTCTTCCCTTTATTTTTCCTTTTCTTGCCTTTATATATTTTCATAAAAAAAGGTATTATTTTTAGCTGTTCTGGAGGTTTTGTTGAGACTATGATAGCTGCTATAAAATTCAGTCAACACAAATGATTCTGTAGTACCCTGAACAGCACATATGCAAAACAGGTATAAACAGCAAAGATATTATACCATGGAATTATTTATGACATAGAACATTTAGAGGATACAAACAACAGAAAAAAGAAGTATCTTTTTCTGTATACTTTACTGCATATTGCAAAACAGAGATCATTCAGTCCAAGGCCTATTACATCATCATTGTAATTAGTTGTTAATTTTACTGTTTTGTGTTTTCATGATTACTACAAGCTCCGTATATATTCAATGCAGTGAGTAGAAATGACTGTGTTGTAATGGAATACTGAAGAAATTGTAGATAATGTAATTGACAAATTAGCAATGCAAGGATGGCCTCAACTGCCTAAGAGAGGAGTCTGTTTTGAACATGATTATCAGTTGAAGATACCAAAGTTGATGATACAAACTATAGCACCTGGAGCATGATGGGATCAAACGAATTTACTGGATGTGTTAAGCCATACACAACTTTTGCATCTTCAGCTTCAAATGTTCCTGGTGACAGAATAAAACAAAAGAACAATCAAATTCAAAAGTATACGTTAATTTGGTACATTGACTAGACATGAGAGAGAACACCTTTTGTTACTTACCAAATATCCTGTCCCAGATAATGAGTGTGCCACCATAATTTTTGTCAATACAATAAGGATTTCTACCTGTAATAAAAATAATTTATGAGACAGGTAATGGCTTATAAGAATACATGCAACTGAATTATGAAGGGAAATCATCATTAGCAGCACTTTACAATTTAAAAATAATTTTATAATATAGCTATTCCACCACTCCCCATACCTCTATAAAACTTCTTTTTTCTTACTAGCCTTATTGCCCTCTTTCTATTTAGATTCAGACATACAAATCAAATTGTAATAGCTAAAATATCTGTGAAATAAAAGGATTCATTTGGAGAGTAAAACCAGTTCCAAATATATTTATAAAGACGAACTGAAAAGCAAACAGAAATAATTTAACTAGTTTATACCTGAGAAAATATATGTTAAATATATATGTATGTGCAATCATCTCATTAACAGCTGTCAGCTGTCCCTATCTTCTGTGTCGTTTATCTGAGCCTGCATTTATGATCACTAAATTCAGTGTGAGGAAAACTGATCCTTCTTAGTTTTCTAGGGAATGTATTTGTGTATGAGCTGTCCTCTCAAAGTATGAGCAAAGAAACATTGATTGCATATCCCTAAGTTCATTGAGACTGTGCGGAGCAACTGTACAACCCTTGATCAGCTCCGGAGTGATTCTGCTTAACTCTGATGAGGATCAGAGGATTAGTTTAGAATTCAGCAAGTAAGAGCAAAGTGTTTCCCTCCAGGATTACCAGCAGTTGTGCAAATTTTAAGGATTAGATACTCAGAGCACTAAAGTCTTTTTAAAAAGTCTACACAGTGCCATAAACACTTAACGTTTGGAGGATATAATAAATATTAATAACACCCTCTGTAAATATAACTGTGTTTGAGTTTCTTTCAAATTATTTTGTTCTTCCATTCCCCTATTTTTTTAAACGTATTATCTCTGCATACTGAAGGAGCCAAGGTCATCTATGAAAATAACTTCCAATCCGCAGATGTGCTCATGACATGCTGTAGTATGCAGAGGAGTTATCAATTCAACTTACATATACTGTACAGTCTTGAGTGCCTTTGAATATTGATGAAAAGTCAATGATCATGCACTTGTGAGAAGTGAAATTTATCAACAATTCAGACACCTGAAACCAAATTCCACTAAGACATTTAACAGTTCTTCTTCCAAAACATAACCATGTCTTTTCACACATACAGTGCTTTAATATGAATGCAAAAGCTTGTTAGTGATTGACAAGCTGATGATGTTTCTGTAGCCTAGGAAGAATGAGGTATTTTTTCTATCACTCTTCATACATACAAGCATTGAATTGTTTTGCTCAAAAGTCTTCAAATTATTTCATGCTATCCACACCTTAATTTCTGCTCAATAATTAATCTCAAACATAAACAGTTTGAAACTAAAGTTCTAAAAATGTTTTTTTAAAAATACTGTGAAATTTCTGACTGAATAGGGACTATTTTTGAGGTAATTGTCAAAAATCTTTCTGTAAAACTGATTTAACTGTACAATTTTGCTCCATTATTATTACTATACAAATAGTGACCTTGAGAGAAAAACACACCAATAAATAAGAGTTTCCATTTTTAGCTTACCATGATGAACTCTGTGATGACTGGGAGTATTGAGAATCCACTCCAGAGGCCCAAGTTTGTTGATGACCTTAAAAAACATAGTGTTCAAATGAACTTGAAAATACTGTATAAGATCAAGAAGGAAGGAAAACAGAGGGAGCAAATGCAAAAAGGAGGGTATTTATCTTATGGAGAATTGCATAAAAAGATAAAAAATCAAATTTTTTTCCTGAACCATTTAATTTTATTACTGTTAACAAGAACTTTCATGAAAATAAAATTAGTAAAATAGAAATTAAAAATACAATTTCTTTTGGATCCAGCAGCAAATTTTCTTTTTATTGTTATCAGCTCATGATTCCATGAGGATCATTGAGAGAACTGGGAATCATGAACTGATAATATCATGGAATCACAGGGAAGTGATTAACCTGCTGTAGTCAGCACTGGCAAGGCTGCACCTTGAGTACTGCGTTCAGTTTTGGGCACCTCACTTCAAAACGGACATAGAAGTGCTGGAGCATGTCCAGAGCAGGACAATGGAGCTGGTGAAGGGTCTAGAAAACATGTCCTATGAGAAGCATCTGAGGGAACTGGGGTTGTTGAGTCTGGAGAAGAGGAGACTTGAGGGGATCTCATTACTCTCTACAACTACATGAAAGGAGGTTGTAGTGAGGTGCAGGTCAGTCTCTTCTGTCATGTCTCAAGTGAAATGACAAGAGGCAATGGCCTTAAGTTCCACCAGGGGAGGTTCTCATTAGATATTTGAAAAAAAGGTGTTTCATTGAAAGAGTGGTTAGGCATGGGAATAAGTTGTTCAGGGAGGTGGTGGAGTCATCATTTCTGGAAATGCTCAAGAGGCATTTGGATGTGGCACTCAAGGATATGGTTTAGGGGTGATTCTGGTGCTAGGTTGATGGTTGGACTGGATAATTTTGAGGGTCTCTTCCAACCTTGCTGATTCTGTGATTTCATACAAATTGTTTCACTCATAGTTCTTACCCATATCCACAGGCATTGCTTGGGATCCAGTGTTACTCTATGATCCCAGTTATGTGAACACTTTACACCAGCAAATGGCTGGCATTGACCCAGAAACAAGTACCCTTTCCTCATTAAGCATCCTTGACTGCTTGTTCCTTCTATCAATACTCTTCTTTTACCCCACACAAATGCAGTAACACAACAAATCTGATTAGGGGACTGATGGAAATCAAAACTAATTTTGTTTTGTTTTTCTAAGTTAATTTAACTGGATTAGTTCCTGAATCTGATCCAACATATGGTTACAAATACACCACATGAGTAGGAGGCATGAAAAGAAAATAGACCAGCATAAATTCAAGGTGGTGCTGCAATCTAAGGCAACGAGACAACAGTACAGAAAGTCCAGCCTTGATCATTTTAGTACCAAACTAAAAACTATAGAAAATTATAATTGCCATAAACTCACTCTATAATGTTTCAAGCTTTGTCAGAAAATGCTGATAAAACAACTTTGTATCAGCAAGGTTTATGCTAAATTAGGTATTTTAGAATCGGGAATCATGGAGCTAGTGGAAAGCCATCACTGACTTCAAATTTTGTGCTCTGGTTAGCTCAACGTAACCTGAACATAGCAACCATTCCTTAATCTGAAACACAAATCTATCAATCACAAATAGGTGAACTCACTGGATGACCAAAAAGGATTTCTATTCACAATATATTTTATAATGGCAACTATTACCTACGTCTGATTATGACCATAATGTCCTGCAATTTAAGAGGGGGGAGGGTTGAGAGGGGAGAGGAGGGGCAGGGAGGGGAAGACCATAAAATCAGCTAAATAAAAATGCTTAGACCTTAAGAAACAGAACAAAGTATCTACCACTTTGTCTTTTACAGAACTTAATTAGCAAATTTAATACTCATACTGCCAAAAGGGGTGATCTGTAATATAATAATAGAGATAAGATAATATTGGCAAAAACCACATTAAGTAGAAAGGCAAACAGTCACTACTCATGAGAGCAGGTGAATTCATCTAAAAACTAGACACGATGATCTTTATTCATTTAAGGTTTACAAAACAAAGTCTTTAAACATGGCTGTTCCATTTCTCTTTTATTTTGCAGATGTGCAAGTGCAAGTAGATCTGGACTCAAAAACAGACTCAGAACACTCCTCAGATTTATGTAAATTTTTATGACTCAGGTAAATATCACAATAAAAGGATAAAAATACCCCCCAACAACAAAAAGAAGATCTACTTAATTGGTTACATAGAGCATTTCTGTAATTAAAGGAGTATAGAAATGAGAAAATTCTTCAGATAGAATAACATTTGGAGTACCTTTCTCAAAATCCTGCACACACTTGACCAGAAAAGCAGAATACTGAGACAAGTTTGGTTTGTTTTATTTAACTCAGAAGCCAAGAACAACACACGTAAGACCATTTGCATTTCTCAGTTCTCCCTCAAAATAAGCTCGAGTTTGAAAAGACCACCTAAAGGTAAGAAATGATTCATCATTCATACTAGTTCCATTTCCCCCCTTTCTCAAGCAGAACATCCCACTGTTTTAAGATATGTGAGATGTGACCATAAATTTAATCAGATCCAAATGTCTTGTATTGAACTGCAACCCAGCACCCGAGAGAGCAGTGATTTATCTATTAGACCACAACCAACTTTGAACCAGTTGGTTTTAATATATTTTTAGTTCAATATTTTAACAATTTTTGCAAAAATAAACCAAATCTGCACTACTAGAGCAGGGAATCAGTAAGGAACAGCAGTCTTCACTTTTAGCTTACAGGTGGATTATAATAAAATGTCCTCAGAATTAATGTCTTCAGGTCTCAATATCCAGCTGACTGAATGAATATTTTAAAATTAAAATTCATCCTTTTGGAAGCCTACTTAATACATCCATATGCTTCGTGTTTGAGGATGCCATAGGACCTCAGGAAATTATGCAAAATTTGAAATAAATATTTCTGACTAATCCTAGAGAAAGTATTTTCTTTGGATAATGAAACCTCTCTCATCCTTTAAAACAGTCTTTCTTTGAGTGATGACATTTGCAAATCTACTGAAATATCTTCTCTACAGCATAATTAGTGATTGATGCCTGAGCCTACTTCAATTCATTATTTGGTCAAGGCTACCTCCATTGCAATGACATATTAGCCACACACTGATGAAAATATCCTCTGAGATAACAATTATAACCTCAAGTCTTTTAAGCTCAGGGGTGGTACAGAATTCTGTACCTAACAAAGCAAAAATCCAGTATGCTGAATTTAGCAATCCATAAATCAATGCTTTGTCTAAAACACATCAAAAATATTTTTCACCAGATAGTCAAAATGGTACAGGGTGCTGTTCCTAGAATATTCCTTTGCTATCAATAAGTTTACTTCTAGATTACTAGCACATTCCTAAAACATAAAAAACTGTTGTCAGTGGAAAACTTTTGGTGCCAAACATTTTATATATATGGTGCCAAAATATTTTATAAACATATACACTACA
>NW_008666403.1:38767-45861 GCF_000695815.1 Acanthisitta chloris | reverse complement strand
GAGCTTTCCTACTCTCAGGCAGATCCATACTCCCATGCAACTTGGTGTCACCTGCAAATTCACTGAGGGTGCACTCAATCCCCATGTCCAGATCATCAGTAAAGATGTTAAACAGGACCTGCCCCAATACTGAGTCCTGGGGAATACCACTAGTGACCAGCCACAACTAGATGTAGGTCCATTAACCACAACTCTCTGGACCTCAAGCAAGCTCCTCACTCTAGAGCCCTCAAGACTCCAAGAAGCATGTGAAATGTAGTAACAGAGCTACCATGCCCATTGAGTGTGTGGCTGATGAAGGCCAAACCTTTGTGCTGCCAGAACTGCAGAGTGTAGCTGTCCAGGCAGGTCTGGAAAGCATTGCTGCCCCCAAAGTCACCATCTTCACTTTCCTAGACTAATCTCCCCAGGGTTCCTCAGCAGCCTGTGCCCCCTGATTACCCTCTGGAGATGTGTGTTGCACAGAAGGTCATGAGCAAGATTGTTCATAAGAAAGTACCAAAAGTCTGACAGGACTAACCCTGGGTTTGGTGCTAGAAATCCCAACACACTATTACTTTGAACTTCTGTTCTCACTGATGTCCAGGGAAACATTTTCTCAGTAGCATTTGTATCCTGTGGATTCACACAAAGGCCCTTTCTTTGGTTTTACAGCTGCAGTACCCACTCCCAGTGCTCTGTATATTAGGATGTTCCAAGAACAGATGGGATTTAGGGACAAAGTCCCTGTCTGAGCAGGGAGCAATGCCTGCTGGAAGCGTGTGAGATGTCTGCCTGTGCAAAAGCCACCAGTGACACTGCTGCCAGAGAGGCTGGGCTACCAGGGGGCTGGAGAGAACAGCTCTGAAATCCACATGCCCAGGTTTTACAGATCCCTCTTCGGCCTGCCTGGGTCTGAGAAAAGGCAGCTGAGCCTCATTAGTGAGGCAGCCAAGCAGGACAGGTAGCCTCAGGTTACACTAACGAGCCAATTAAAAGGACTTATAAAGGAAACTTGGCTGGGTAACAAGGGAGGAGAAAGCCTGGCAGCCCTGGCTGGGGAGGCAGAGCTGTGCAGCTGAAGATGGGCTGCTGCATAATTACCAAAGCTTTTTGATTTGTGCCATTGGAGAAACAGAGCCTTAAAGGAGTCAAGATGGCTGATTTGGAGCTGTGATGTTGTTAATTTGTCTCATCAGAGCCTGAAGTAAACCAAATACCAGGAAATAATGGTATTCTTGCCCTATCTGACAGGATGCCTTAGGGCATTTTGGAGGTCCTGCTTGACCCAGCAGGCACCCAATGTCCACTGACACCCTTGAGACCTACTGAGGTAGCTGAATGGGAAGGCTCTGTCATCTGACAGCAGTTCCCAGTCACCAGAGGCCAAATCCAGACACACACAGCACTTAAAGAAAACAAATTCCAACCCAAATCTGGCTAAGTTCTCCTCTGAGGGCAGGAATCAAAATCATGACGAAACAATCTTTCCAACTTAATCCAGTCATCAATCTGTCTCAACAACAGATCACAGACAACAATTTGAGGGGAGCAGAGGGTTGTTGGGCTTTTTGGTCTGGGCTAGAAGTAACTCAATGATTATGCAAACTGGTCTCTGTCTTTGTCAACTCATTTGCAATTCGTACCTGAAACCATTTTTTTATGTCTTTGAGGATCCACTACAAACCAGAAAACCCATATCAATCCACTGTGATTTAATAGATGGGTTGGACACATTCCTACATATTTCCTCCAGATCTGTGCAATGGATCTTTACCCAAGAGTTAGGGCAAGTTTTATGCATCTAGTCCAATGTCCAGTTCCATCATTGGCCAAAATCCAGTGCTCCTGAGCAGTGCTTCTGCACAAGCACTACTGGAGTCTGGTAAGCAAAAACAGCCCATAAAACCACATGATCATTTTACAGCCATATGAGAAGAACACAGAGAGCTCTGTTCTGAGTTACAGTCCCCAGCACACTGCTGGCATTAGACAAATAATTATAATAGCTGCTTGCACCAAGGTGCCTCAACTGGAAGGAATCCCAGTTTAATCTAAAAAAAAAAGCTGCCTACAGGAAGCACAAACACAAATAGATCTTAGGATATCTGACTGAGCTTCAAGAGGCATATTCCACCCAGATGGCTACTTCTGAGCCCAGGAATGGCAAACAACAAACCTGTGTTTGTCTTAAGCTCATCTGAATGATGCACTGACAGAGGAAAATCATATCTGCATGGCTGGATATGGTCAGAGAACCGACCAGTTTCACTTTCCAAGTGGAAAAGAAGAAATCCATAAGCTCTGACCTCATGTATTTTTCAATAAAGAAAACACATTCTTTTCCTATTTAAACAGACAGATCCCACTCCTACTGGGAAAGAACACACACTGACCTTTGTGGCTGGATCAAAGTCAACCTGAGAGGATGAAATAAGACCTGCCAAGCACAAAGTATTGTCGGGCAAAGAAAACAAGTAGTCCTGAGAGTCCTGGGCTTGGGCCTAGAAGACAAGAAAGAGGAGAAGACTTGTTCTTATGAAACATTTCAAGGACTATCAATTTGAAGGTTCCTCAATACAGCAAACACAGTGCCCCTAGAAGGCACAGCATCAGGATGTGCCTGGCTGTCCAGCATCGAAATGTTCTAAACAACTTGCTGACTACACAGTTGCCAGGGGGTCAGTGAGTTTGTCATGTAGCAGAAGTTGGTGACTGACCAAATGATGCTGAGAAATTTCAAGGTTTTTCCAGTCTAAAGATTTTACAAAACTAGAATACGGCTAGATATTACAAAGGATCTGTGAAATATTAATTAATATTCTACACTATCATTTACTGAACTCCTATAAAACCCATTATATTAACATGTTGTCCTGCAGATATGCTGAAGTTGTCAAAGCAACCTACAGAATTTGAAACCCTTATTGCACCAAAGTGGTTCAGATTAGGTGTCCTAAGTAATTTTGTAATGGCCTAAGTAATTCTTTATAAATAGCAGTTAAAATAGTACCAGAAATCAAAACACCAGAAGATGGCCTCAGGGCAACCACATGAGCATTCAGGCAATCTAGACACAACTGCTCTCTCTTGGACAAATTTCCTGAGTAAAGAGCACATACACTGCAGTATAACTGTGTCCCCAGTAGAAAATAGGGATGATAATTCTTCTTCATCTATTATTAGTTAAAAATAAAGAAATGTAATGAGGACTTGGGCAGTGTCTTCTGATGTCTGTATGTAACTTTTAACTCCACACCCCAAGGACACTGCTTGAGCTTCCATATATTCATCACAGAGAATTATAATCCAAGACATCACAGTCTGCTTGGCATCATCTTTTGATGGAGGAATGCAGTAGATGATTAGGTGAAAGGCACTACTAATCCTTCCTCATTTCTATCCCAAGATCATCACAGTGATAAGAACATTACTGCTACCAAGAACCACCTTTGTTTGAAACCCTCTTGATAGAATTACAAGTGGCATAAGAAACTTTCAACTGTGCAGATATTGAAATAAACAGAAAGATTTTAATATAAGATTCTCTACACTTAATAAGGAAAAAATTTTGAAGACTTTAGAAATCTGCAGTACTCTTTCTTTGGTCTAATGTACGTCTAATGGTTTTTCCTTTCACTGAGAGTTTTCAGTGATCTCAGGGAGATCAAAAGAGACTTTGAATTTAGCCTAAGAAATTTTTTTCCCCACATGGAAATGTTTTATGAATCTTCTTTAAAACATAAATCTCTGAGAAGATGAACAAGGAAAAGATGGACATCTGCAGAGGTTTTAGGTAAACCAGAAACATACAGAAGCTAATGAAACATGAAGTGAAATTGTCCCTATCTTCAGCTACTTAGTTCCTCATATCTTGCTCTTTGGGAGCAAAATGTAAAGATAACAGGAATAAATCAACACTTTTGAGGATCTGACACAGAGTTAGCTTTTCATGCAGATTGGGTCATCACTAGCTCCTGTTCAGTCATGAAGATCTAATCTCAACATCTTCTGACCCATCTCCATAGTTCATTACTTTCTAATCACTTATGGCTCTTATTGAAGAATTCTCTGAGCTTCTTGGTCTGAAACAAATCCATAAATCAAAGACAATAGCTTCTTGGCTTTCCTGAGCAGCCTGTCTTTTCTTTTCTCTATAATCTTGTCCATCTGTTGAATTTGAAATTCACTTTGTGTGTCTGTAAATATACTGCTAAAAATTAAGAAACAAGGGAAAATATTTCTAGTACAGAATAAATTGTCCATTAACTTCCTGAGCTGGTGTGAGGCACTAACCTGGCACCCACCTCAGGAACTGAGGGTAACCTCTGTGATCTGTTATCTTGCTGTACTCTAGCAGAGTTTCTCACTATTCCTTTATTGATATATAGTTTCTCTCCCATGGGTAGACAAGAGGAGAAAAGAAGACTTAGGAAATCACAAACTGACTATTTTGATGGCCACCTGTAGTTTGTGTTGCAAATTTTGCAATGCAAATGAAGAACACTTGCTTATTATCCATCAATCTTGGTGTCAGCTTCTGAAAGGAGGTAACAATCAAATTTGATATGGGTTTGTTTTCTGGATTACGAAGAGGGATTTTTCCTCCTGATATTCTGCAGTAAAATCTTCTCTATTGGGCCACAGCAGTGGCCACAGCCCGAAAACCTACAGGTAGATTTTTGCTCTTTTAAGGAGGTTACATGAATGACATTTGTTCTAGCAGTTGTGTCTCCCAGATCAGTAGAGAGCAATGCATTCAGACCCGTTAAAATGGAGCATCTCCCAGGGTTTAATGGATTTAATAAGGACTGAAACAACATCCAGACAAAGAGGATGAGAGGGGCTAACACAAACTAAGAAGATGAGAAAGGCTTCCTCTTCACTTCACCTAGACAAAGAGAGGCTATATTCTTCCACTTTCAATAACAAACTTGCAATATTTGTCAATAAAAACAGCAAGAGCTAAAGCAAGAGCACAATGATGGGAAGATCTAAGGTGCACTCTGCTCACACTAAAGCAAGAGCACAATGATGGGAAGACCTAAGGTGCACTCCGCTCACGTGGGGCTTGGGGGTGTCTCTTTTTACATAGGATGGCAAGAAGAAAGCTTAAGTTTGGTGGAAATAAGGCAGGATGTGACTAGTGAAGTAGCTCAGAAGCTATTTCATAATCTCCTGTGTGCAGGACTTACCACAAGGGAAGACAGTGGACAGGGCAGGGAAACATGATAGGCAGAAAAGGACAGAGATGGGAAAATCTGTTTTTAAAAAAACAGCTGCAGAGAATGGAGCTATAAAAGGGCTGTGAAAAGCTTGTCCTGCTCAACTTTTTTGGACATTCTTTCCAAGCCTGGACTGCTGAATGACTAAGACAGGCCCAATGCTCCTGTGAGATTGGGAAATTGCTCACTCATAAAGGCATACAAACACTTCCAAACTGGCACTTTACTTCACCCCAGCCTGGGTGTGAGCTGGGGATCTTACCCTAAATGCATGCCTGAACAGAAACTCAGGCTCATGTCCTGAGTCAGAAGGAGCTGATTTGATATATCTAAGACAAAACATCCAACTGGGGTTGAATTTACAGACTAAAAGCCCTGGAAAGCAACATTAATTTGTAAAAATAAAGATAATACAGTTCTGGAATAGAAAGAAATATAAGCCATATACTGTAAATGGATTTAAATTTCTGAGGCAACACAAAATGTCCTATATCTCACCTCTCTGTTCCCTTTACCCAGACAACTTATTGGGAATTATTTGGACCTGTCTGATATTTGATGGCATTCAGACATCATTTATCTCTCCATGCACAGCCAAAGCTGACTGTGTTATTTAGGAACAATCAAGGGATAAAAGCCAAGTTGCTTCTTAAGATCTGTCTCATTTGAAAGTATTTAGATAATTAATAGATGAGTTTACTCTTTTAAGTTCTTCTTTATTGTAAGCAAAACTGACAGTGAAATTAAGCCTACTTGTAGTAATAGCAAAATAATAACTACAGATACTGTTCAAGAGCCACTTGCTGCACCAGTGTGTGAGCCTAAACACCTGTTGGTGCAAGTTGGTTTGGCCCCTGAAGAAGCTGAATTCCTCTGTTGGTCAAGATAACATACAGCTCAGGTACTTTATAGTTTTGAGACCTCTCTAGACAAAAAATGCTATAAAAGATGTGCCATGTCTTGTCCTGTGTAATACATCTCACTGTCAACTGGTTACTATAAAATAAGACTCCAGAGCAAGTGAGGAGTAAGGCAAAGAAAGTCTTCTTTAACAGGGGGGTGATGCTAAAAGTACAGCTTGTCATCTCCAGTGCTGGATTATTTGTAAGAGTTCTGTCCTCTCTAAGGACCAGGAGGTAGAACAGATATATCCTGAAATAAATCAAACTCTCTATTTCATCCATTGTATCTTCTGACTATCTATATGACACTGTCATATTTTCCACCTTATCTTTTGTTGTATTTTTCTGTGGGAAGTCAATAAAGAAGCTTTTCTTTCTTTGCTTGTCAGCTACACTTCTAGAACAGCTGAAAAAACACAACCCACTTCCAGGATACTATTTCATACATCATACACAGACTGTCTCAGGCACAGAAGCAAAGACTGTCATGTCCAAATTCTAAAGAAAATACGAAGGATCCTTTACATGCTTTTGTCTGAATCGATTTTCCTGCTTTAAAGACAGTTTTCAGGTTTCCTTGGGAAGAAAACATTTTCCCTGTCTGGATGTAAAAAGCACAGACTGTCCTGAACAGCCCCTGTTGCCCAAGCACATCCTGGAGGACACCACACTGAGAGCAGTCTGAATCAAGTGACACTCCCATGTCTGAGATGAGGATTTAGATGAGTTAAAAGTACCAAGAAGGAAGAGATCACTTTTTAGACTGTTACCAAATGGCTTTCCCAAGCCATATCTCCATGGAGGAACCAAGCAATAACCCAGGGGCCAGCAGTGTCATCCATCTATTCCTGTCCATCCCAAGGCCCAAAGCAGCTCCCATTGTCTGAAGCTGCTCGGTGTGTGTCTGTGCAAGGGAGAGAACGAAAAGGAAGGTTATTAAAAAAGCAGTTTGGCTAAATAAGGGAGCTCATTATGTGTGCTATTTTTG
>NW_008666403.1:36981-38747 GCF_000695815.1 Acanthisitta chloris | reverse complement strand
CTTTCCCTTGAGGTTTCTAGAGAAATCTGACAATCAGGGCTGAGGTTTACTGTCAGCTTCCATTAGGCAAATCAACCAGGCTGGGGATGGGGGAAGGACAGGGGGAAAATTGCCTTAAAAGTGAGCTGATTCAGCACCAATAATGTCTTTGTGCATGTACCCACTACCAGAAACTACTCATCTGAGGTGCTGTCCCAGGCACACCCACTACCAGAAACTACTCATCTGAGATGCTGTCCCAGACATGAGCCCTTGCAGAGCCTCTGCTCTGGAACACCATCGTGGAACAGTTTTCTGTCAGAGCCACAGCGACAGGCACAGCCAACAGCTCCCACTGCCCTGACAAAGCAAATGACCTTCAGTGTGTTCACCTGTCAGGGAACTCATTTCTGTGTTGTAATTGATGTGTAAAAGTGATCTTCATTACTTGGACTAAAGACACACGAGGCTGCAAAACAGATGATTTTCCCAAGAATATGAACAGACTATCTGGACATGGAGCATTGGATCTGACATTTCAAAATCTCCAGATACAAGAAAAAAAAATGAAGACAATTTTCTTCATTTATTTTTCACTTTTCCTTTAGGAAATACTCATTTTCCATCAGTGAATTTATATGCATTTTATCAGTTTATATAGAATCACAGAATGGGTTGGAAGGGACCTTAAAGATCATGTAGTTCCAACTCTCAGTTGCAGGGGGTTCCTTATATATGAAGAAGGACCATAAACTGTTCTCTGCAGAACAGAGGTCCAGTTTTAAGCAGAAAAGGTTTCTGTCTCTTCTATTTTTAACCACCATGCTCACAAACAGGCCATTATTTCAAGGAGAGGCAAGTCTCCTTGTCATTCACCCTGGTTGCACCTTCTTCATCTTCCAGGATCAGTCACTTCACACAGATATAGGATGAGAAAGACAACTTAGAGCCACCTGCAATAGAAAACACAGCTCTTTCCCCAGTTAGAAACAGTGAGGATTCACTGTAGCACACAGCTCTTTTCAAAAGTGCAGCCACCAGGGCAGGAAAGCAGCTTGTACATTCTGGTTTCCACAGTAATGTCACTAAGCAAAAATATTCATTTTTCCAGCTGTGAGATGTGTATGAACTGCAATCATGCATGTCTTCTTCATCATCATGCAGTTGTGAGGCATCATCAAATCAAATTCACACTAAAGAGGGGATTAAATTAAATTATATATCTCTTCACAATTACAGTCATTTAAACAAGCCTCTGACCCACAAAACCCAGCACAAACATAAAATGATGTTTAGGACCTGCCACTGCACCTGTGGCTTGAGGAATTTACATGTTATAAATACCAATGGCCTTGGCAGATTTGCACCTCCTTGGGGTATTACTGTTCCAGGGTAACATTACATCCTTCCCAGAAACAGAGACCTGCCTGAGGTTTTGAATTAACTAGTGGAAATGGGATCCAAATTGATTGTTACCCTCCCAGCCTTGTCTGATCATCCCTCCCTCTGCTCCACACACCACAGGATACACCAGCAAACCTCTCTGTGAGAAACTTCTGCTTCTTGCTGAAGACTTCAGCCAGGATTTAAGTCTCCTGACTCAGGAGCATTTATCCTCTCTGGTGTACTGAAGGTACCTGCTGTTCATCTCCTTACCAGTCTCCACCACAATGTCAACCATGGAGAGCCACTGGAGAGATGGTGGCACAAAGGAGGAGATGGGAGTGGACCCTGTAAGCAGGGTGGTACACATGTTCTCTGCAGGTGATAACACAACTCCAGACCAT
>NW_008666403.1:36585-36934 GCF_000695815.1 Acanthisitta chloris | reverse complement strand
CCACAGGGGAAGAAACTCCTTACAGGAAATCCAGTTTCTCCTCAGCCAGACACCTTTGCACTTGAGAGCCTCAGGGCTCATGTCCCTTCTTGTTCTCGTGTCCTCCTCATGATAACATGGGATAAAATGTTTCTAAAATCATGGGAGTTAAAGTAGGCCTTAGTGGCAAGGTAGCTAGAATAGGCCTTAATGAGAAGAGTGATCATTATCTTAGCAGGTCGATGTGTACCTGTGCACGTACACCTGGGTACCTACCTGTACGTACCCCCTAAATAACAGATAATTATACCACCATCATGGAAAAGGGGGTTCGAACTCATGCTCGGGTGAAATACAACAATGATGGAAG
>NW_008666403.1:0-36507 GCF_000695815.1 Acanthisitta chloris | reverse complement strand
GGCAAAGTAATGATTAACATATGATTATACCATGGTTATGTAAGAGAAGAGTATAAAAATGTCTCCATCTCAGATCCATGTCAGAGTCAGATTTGGGTCTGTACCCTGACTCCCAGAGCTCTTCAATAAAAGCACCCATAGAATCATTCAGTGATTGTGTTTTCTACGCTAACACTCAGTGCCTCTTATCTCCAGGTCCCCAAGTCACCAAGGCCACCTCCTCCCCTCCCAGCCCAACCTGTGCAGGGTGGCAGCTGGCTGAACAGCCCAAGCCAAACCCCTTCAGAGCCCACCACTGAAAACTAACAGATGCTGCTCCCAATTCCTATACTCCACTCGAGACTAAGCAGGAGGGATTCAGTAACTGTCTGTAGCTGCATCCATACTGAGAAAAGCCAAAGTTTGAAGGATAAAGTCTGTGTTTGGAGGATAAAACCTATCAAGATGTTCTTCTCCCCTGCAAAACTCATTGTATGCACAAGTTTTGTACTCATGTTTAATCAGCTGAAGCAAAAAAAATGGACAAAACCTTGCTAGGGTGGTTTGTGAGGATCCTCTTGCACTCAAGGGTTTCTAAATTAATATTTTAAAGCTTAGAATAAAAGCTTTCCAATATATCTAAGTGCTTTGAGCTCTGAAGTCCCAAACCTGAGCATTTCAGTGGAAAATAAGCAACTTTAAAGTTTAGGTTCTTCCCATTAGGGAAACCAAAATGTCAGTATCCTGGGTCTGGATTTTTCTCCATTCCAGGAAAAATACTGCTTCATTTCATGGGTTTGGATACTGCTGCACAAAAACATCCAAGCAATGAAAACTGCAGCATTTGTTTTCCTTTAGCATAGCAATGGAAACCAACCTTGCCTCAGTCTTCATCTGTTTCTGACACGGTTCCCATATCCTGCAGGTTAATCCCAAGGAACAGTCCCATCTACCCAAGTGAGCAGGTTGGGATGGGAAGAGGCTCAGTGAGGCCCCATGGGGCAGAGCCATCCCACCACAGACACGAGAGGCTCTGGCAGCCCCAAAACACCAGCAAAGGCTTTTCCAAGATGCTCTCACACCACAGAAGAGAAACGTAATTTCTCCCCTATGAGAGGACACTCCTGTCAGGAGTCCATTTCAGAGCTGAAGCTTACAGGATAAACCATTCAACCTACAAGGAATTGTCAAAAAATGCAGCTAAATAGCAAACACATGTAAGTCCCAGGCATTTCCCTGAGCCCCACTTGTTCTTTTTTTAGCCTCAGGAGAAAAGCACATTCTTCTGCATAATTTATTTCTTCAACAGAATTATGCAGAAAACTGCAACTAAATTGCTTTTCCTGATTAAAACCAGAGCATTTTATATTCTCCCCTCCTCCCTATTTCTGGATTATTTGCTTTTTTTATCCTAGAGACTCGTCTTCCTAAATGTAGCTCTTTAATTTTGCCTGGGAAGAAAGCAAAGCCATGCCTGCTCTCACCTTTCCCAGCACATCCCCAGGTGTGGGCAGGACACCTCTCTTCCACTCCCCAGCCCCAACACTCTAAACTGGGGTCATTGCAGCCCATGGGCTGATTGTGTTGGGGGACTGTGTCATTTGGGGTTGGGCTTGCCTAGGGAAGGAGGTTTGTTGCTGAAAGGGGGAAGGTATTTTATCTCAGTGAAATAGCTTTCTGGAAGGGCTCATGCTCTTGGAATGGTGTCAGAGGCCTATGGGTAGGTGTTTACAGGGCTGAACAAAACCAGTTCTGTACCAGGAGCTGAAGAACAGAGGTGCTGGCACAGGCACCTGCACAACAGCAGAGCCAGGTTCAACTGCTCACAAATCATAAGGCCCCAGTCAATGTAAGAATGACCTACATTTGGATCAATTCACTTGCTGTTATTCAGGTTTTTTGCCTGGGAGTGTGAGAGATTAGTTTTAGCACACCTGAAAAGGGGCTGAGGATCAATGGTTTGTGGGGGAGCAGTTTCACCTCCCTATGAACTCATTTCCTCATGCAGTGGTGATGTAGTGCTGCTATTTGCATTTAGCTCTGGATGAACATATTGGCTCAGCTCTTCAAAAACCTTCCTTTAGAGAGCAGTTGCAGTCCAGAGGCTGGTGATAAACCTTTGCATGCCCACTGCCATGCTCTTAGCAGAAATAAAAAATTGATGGATTTTCACTTTCATTTAACGTCTTTGCCTGGTACAAGCACCTGATGTGATGAGTCAGTGCTGAGCCATGCTCTATGGTGTCTGCCTGCATGTAGGAAATTAGGGCTGTGGCAGTTAAATACAGGCACAGTCAGGATTATTCACCAGGCTTTATCTTCAGCATGACAGAGCTGTAGTTCTCTGGTTGGTTGTGCTTCTTCCCATGTGGGGTGTTTAGCAGCACCAGTGGAAATGAAAATACAACTAGTGTAGCTCTGAGGGGATCTCCAAGTTTCCATTATAGTCGTATTGCCTTCTCCCTCCTCATCCTTCTCTTTATCTTAAACTTTAGTTTAGCAAGTGAAAACAGGCTCTGGGTCACACAGCCAGATGAAGGCACACGGAAGACATGGGATGGGGGCAGACAGGGGATGTTGCTTAGCCATTGTTTCCATTATAGTCGTATTGCCTTCTCCCTCCTCATCCTTCTCTTTATCTTAAACTTTAGTTTAGCAAGTGAAAACAGGCTCTGGGTCACACAGCCAGATGAAGGCACACGGAAGACATGGGATGGGGGCAGACAGGGGTTGTTGTTTAGCCATAAAATTCTCCTTGTCAGCTGCTGTAGGTTGTTTGGGGTTTTTTTGATTAGTGAGAAGATTCACTACTGGTCTCCCCTGTACCCTCTCCAAGCCTGTCCTTTCCCATAATCCAGGGAAACCAGCATGGGGTGCCTGTAGTGCTCGCTGGTTTAATCCAGACATCAGAAGTGTCCCTCATTTTGGGGTTATGGGGTTTCAATATACATAAAAATGTCTAAAAAGCACTCTTAGAGTGTAAGAGGAAGAGCCCAGGTGCTGGTACATGGAGAACTGGTCAGTGAGTTCAGGCAGGCAGCAAACCTTTGACAGCCCACACTTCAACACAGCCTCTCTACACTCCACACACAGCCAGCAACTCTCCACAGGTTCTGAAGCATATACTGAACACTTGTGCAAGGCCTTGTTCTGGTAAAGGGAAACATTTCTATCACCTGCCCCTGAATACATGTGTCCAGGAACCACTTGGTCATACACCAACTCAAGGGCCATTGCAGCAGAGATGACCTCTCATGAGTCTCTGCTCTACCCCTCTGCACTGACCTTGAGCTCCTGGGGCTTATTCCTATGTCTTGCACTGAGTGAGTGAGACAGAGTCCCTGGATAACTGTGCCAGGGGCCAGAATCCATGTGAACCAGCTGGGTCTAACCATTGGAACTGTGTCTGTTGCCATCTGCATACAGCAAGCCACAAGCTCACAGACTTCTGTATATTCAGCCTGTGTTCTTTCTATCAGTGCTGGCTGAGCTTGGTATCATTCTGTTTATTGTCCATGTCTCTACTAACAGGATTAGCTGTATCAGCTAATAATTAGCTAATAAAAATTAGTTAATCAGCTATTATAACCCCAGTAGTGCAGAAGCTATTGATACAGCTAATGTGTCAGAACACACCTCTCTTTCTGAGGAACAGATCATTAGTGCACTGATGTTGTCTTTCCTTCTTGAATCCATTAATCATTGATCTCCAGCTTAAAACTTCAAATAAATTATTTTCTCTAATTTGGCCTATTTTGTGCTCACTGTTAACTTGCTCATGATAGCATTCTGTGGTCTTCTAGGGCTGTTGAAAGATCCCAGTAGGAAGGCAATTTCTTTTAATAAAAGTAGGAAAAAATATATTAATGGGGAAATCTTTGACCGATACTCAGAATTTGTTACAAAAGGAGTGAGAATTCCTATATATCTCCAAATCAATGACCTTTTTGGTTAGCCCCTGACTTACATAGTATGGCTTCCCAACAGTAACTAAACCAGTAACTACAGATGAACAGAATTTAGTGCTTTTATTTGCAGATTAAATCTGTGCTATTATGTCAACTTTATTTCTGATGATACTTGTTCAAGGTGTTCTCTGAAATCAGGGAACCAAAATCATCTAAGGAACTTCTGTGCTGTTCCCTTGGGAAATAGTGGTTTTGTTCCCCACTTTAGACTTGGCATAGCATTATTGTAGGTAATAGCCTTTCGAGAGCGGTGATTAAATGCACAGGCTGAACAAGGCTGTACATATTGTGCATTACATTGCAGCTGATTACATTAAATATTCCAGATTCACAGGGTCCCCTTGGTGTAGGCAATGCTCTGCTGAGCAGGATCATCATCAATATTTAAGCATTCTTTCAGATCAAGCTGTAACAGCCCTATTTGATACACAGCAATGGAAATGATGTCTCAGATTGCTATAGGTTTCACCTTTCACCAACACCTTCTGGAACTACAATCCTATATTACCTCCCTTTCTGATCCCACCTCACTTGGGAATCTGATGTTACAGTCCACATCCCCATTCTGATCCCAGAATCCTGCTGTTCTGCTGGCAGAAGGCAAATGACCCTTTGATGTGATGTCAAGAAACTACACATCCATTTGCCCCTTTTGGGCTTAGGGGGCCTAAAAGAAGCCTTAGGGCTTCTCTGCTTCCATCACAACATGCTCTGAAGCTCCTCCTGGGCTAAGTGATTCCTGGAGGCCTTCCCCTTCCTGGTGAGGAGATGTGAAGCTTTGGGTCTTATGTCTTCTATGTACACACAGGCTGATGGGGAATAGGCATCCTGGACCCACTTTTCCAAGCATGTGTTCCAGAATCTTTCAGAAAGAGGGGCCTTGCTGGGTGGCAAATTCAAGTGGAGCCCATGTGCATCCTTTCCTGTGCCCTGAGAGAAGCCCCAGCCACACAGCTTGTATGGGGACAGGGAAGGGAAGGATGCCTCTCCTCAGATACTAATAACTGAACTTACAGCAATAATAAAACATGATATGCTCCGTTAGATCTTTCATTTGAAATAAAGTCCTGTGACACAGAGATATCATTATCATTTTTATCTCATCAGAAGTAACTATCACGTTTGTGGGTAAATATAGTAGATCAAAATGGATGCTCCTTAGCAAAGGAATCTGTATAAATACAAACAGTGCAGATTAAAGGGCTAACAACAATGGTCTTTGCTGGTGAGGCTCCAGCAGCACCCTGTGTGCATCCCCAGCAATACATTTACAAGGAAGATTTAAGAACTAAATCTATAATATTACTTCTTCTCCCCTGTCAATAATCTAGTAGCCCTAGGCACACATGCCAATGGAAAAGCAGGCTGGAGTTCAAAGATGTGGCACATGAGAAAGTAGCAGGGATAATTTTCACCTGATATCACATCATCAGAAACTGCTACACAAAATTATTGTGAATTATGGGGGCCTGCTGTGCATTTGATTTCCCACAGCTGCTACCACAGCAGTCACTTTCCTGAAAATTAAGTGCATGTTTCATCTGCTCACAGGAAGGGAAGAGGGGGGAAAAGGTAAAGAAAGAAAAATTTATGATGGAAACCCCACTGAAATCTCCTGTGCCATACCGTGCAGCCACAGCCTGTTTGCTGGCTGTGCTCTGGGACAGGTGACAGGGCCACATGGCACAGTGTTCCTGGGCAGGATGGGCTGTGTCCAGCAGCAGCAGAGCCAGAGCAGATCCACCAGAGCTGTGTCCAGCAACTGCAATATGTTCATTCCATTTACATTCCCTGCAACTCGCCTCTGTCCCTGATCTCCAGCAAGGGACACTACACAAAGCACATTATTCCAGCTCTTTCCTCCAAAGCAGGGAACAGCACCAACAGCCCCTGTCACTGGCAGGAGCTGTGTGAGAGTGTCATGAGAGCCCCACGTCTGTCGGAAATGAGGGGCCATGGAGAGGCAGGGGAGGGGGATCCTTTCATTCCTGCATCTGAAACTGCAGCACAAAGCTCCTTCCTAAGCAATTCCTGTGCAATCACAGCACTTGGTCTGAATGCCCCCACTTGTGGGGCTAGTTCTGCTTCCCCACAGTGAAGCTGACAGGGCACAGCACCAGACTGAAAGGGAACAGCATCACTGTGTTTCCCTGCTCCACCATTATCATTCTGCTCCAACAAATGTTGACCAGAAAAGCCATGTGGTTGTTTCATTTTCAGGCAGATTTGACTAGCGTGGAAACAAAGATACTTCAATTGCACTTTTGTGTCCCAAGATTGCCAAGTGCTTCTCTGAGTGCTAATCAAATTCCACAGCCTCCTCAAACGGGAGCTCAATCCAGTCTCACACTGCCACAGCTTTGTTTCCTATGGAAAGGCCACAGAGGTGCCCGTGCTGCCTGGCTGGGGGTGCATCTGCATGCCCTTCCCCATCATGTGCTGGAGCCACTGGCCCAGTTAAAAATGATGTGACAGAGAGGCAGAACCCCCAGAGAAAAACAATCTCTCAAATTTTTTGTGGATCTGACCAACGCTGCTTCAAGAAATTCTGTTGTGGGAGTTAATTGAGCAATGCAGGCAGAAAATGTCTCAGCCATAGAAAAGCTTCAGCCAAAGTTTGTACTTTGTTGGACAGTGGACTGTTAGAGAGAGTTATCCAGAGGAAACTGGACATGAGACATTCTGACTCACAAAACAAATCGTTTCTGGACCAGAGGAAGATGGACTAGGCTAGCAGAGTCTTCCACCAGCTCATACAAAACAAGCCCAGACCCAGGATCTCAGTCCAGAAGCCCTGACATTTCCTTGGGCAGCATGAGGCCTTGAACTTCATCCCCTGTGATGCTCACAAATATGACAATTACTTCAATTCTTGCACTGCTCCCAGCACCATAGGATCAACTGCAGGCAACATCAGGAGCAATAAAATCAAGTCTTCACTAGCCTTCTTTCTGTGTCTGGACATTTTCTTTTAGGCAGGTGTCCCTAGGTCTTGAATTTTAACCTTTTCTTTTGGAAAGGAGATTAGTATGGGTCCTTAGAGTAAAAATTGATAACAAAGAGAACATTTTATAAGGTAGAATGAATATAGATCCAGAGAAAAATGGAACAAAAATCACTCTGATTCCTGGGGTAGTTTCATCGACACAAGTGGCCTTCTTCAGATCCTCACAGAAATTCCTCTGGGGTCTTGGGGTCTTCATGCAGGAGGCCTGAGATCCAAGATAGGAGACTTACAGCTGCCACACGATTTCCATCAGCACTTGTTTTGTAAAGAGCCAGGTCCTCCTTCAGCATGAAGCTGAGGCAAAGAAAAAATGACTGGAACTCATTTTAATGGCAAATTTACTTTGGTATCAAGCTGATACTTAGCACAGATAGGAAGTTATTCTGTGGGAGTCAACTGAATACCAATTGGATACTTATATAATATGGAAAAGGATTTAAATTTGGGGTTAATTAGGGGTATTAAGAACAGTCAGAGAAAAATGGAAAAACAGAAAAGTGCAAACATGTAGTACCTCTTCAATACAGTATGCAGTCAAGTGTGCATTTTTTTGCCTGTCTGAAAGCAAAAGACTAGTTTGAGAGGCAGTGGTGAGCATTTCTGTGATCTTGATTGTGACTGGGGGAGAGATGGAGTGGGATGAGAAAAGGAAAGGAGTGGGGTTTGCTTTAATTCAAAGCATCCTGAGCTCTTAAAATTTTGGCTCTGCCTAGGCAACAATAATAGAAGAAACAGCCCTTGGTGATAAGTATTGTTTCCTTTATAAATTTCTATGCCAAAATTTCTATTCTGTCACTAATATGTCTGACCCCTCATAAAATAATTATAAATACAACTTTATAGGATTTGCCACTTGCTTTGTTCACTGTAACCTGCTGGAGAACTTCCTGTCCCCCGAAGTGGCTGTCACTGCTCATTTGTGCACAGATGGGGCTCTCTGGGCAGACAAGGCCTTCCATCAGCTGGAAAAATTCAGTGGGATCTGCCATATCCATCCCAGCATTATCCAAGTTGCAGCAGAAGCAAACAAAGCAACAACACTGAGTAGAAAAGCACAGGATCATTAACAGAGGAGAAGGGGGGCTGCATTTCTCTGGCTTCCAAGACAGTAATGCCAACAATAGAGGAAAAGGGATTATCTTTGTTCTTCCAGGGTTGGGAGTTGTGTTTCAGGTTTCATATAATAAGAACAGTGCCGTGCAGACAGCAATAATAACCTGCTCTGAAAGCTGCTCACTGCACAACGGCAAATTGCTCATGGGCAGCCATGGCAAAATTTAATCCCTGCTCTTAGAATGCAACCCACATAGCCACTCAAGACAACATAATAGCACTTTTGTAGCTCTCTGCTACAAACATCACTTTGAAAAGGATACAGCTGTGGAGGGGAGACTCCACATGCGTCATTTTTGGCTGGCTACCAAGCCAGCAGAGCCTCAGCCACACTGTGCTCCCTCACACAGCCCTGCCAGCTACTGCACAGCCACACTTGGGGAAGGGAGAGGCAATGGATAGAGCAGTGTGTGCAGGAAATGCAAGATAAAATTAAGTTGCTTGGCCAGGTGATCAGGATAGAAATTCATTTGCTAAAGAAATGGGATGATATAAAACTTCGAGACACCTCCAGTCTGGGATTTCATTTACAATCTATAAGGCACTGTATGGACTCATCTAAGCCTCTAAAGACACAGATTTGTCAAACATCAACCATTCCTTCACCAAATTGCTGAGCCTATGACATGGCCATGCATAGAGGAGCCCAGACAAGACTACAGGCAGCACCTGCAATTTCGCTCCCCATCTTTGTCTCCCTCCACTGTTCTCCTGAGCTATCAAGTCACACTGTTTGCAGCTGGCAAATAAATCAACTAAGTGACCAAAGGAGGCCAAGGCCCACCCAGCTTGCTCTCACCACTGCACTCGTTTCTGCACAGCCCCAGAAGTGCCCCCGTGTCCTGCTCAGCAGTCAGGGCTGTGAGGACACTGATCTCTGCAGATGAAGCAGCCTGGAGAACAGACTTGTGCAGCAGCACAGCCTGGAGCACTGAGGCCACCACAGGCTGTGCTTTGCTTACATGCTACACTGCCATGGGATGTCACTGCTTCCATGGGAGCAGCCTGGTCCCCTGCACTGGTGGTCCTGCCCTCCAAGCCTTGCTAGCAAAGCAGCCTCTGGCAGCATTGTCAGAGCCAGCCAGGGAGCCTGGCAGCCAGCAGGGATGTGCCTGTGCCCACAGCAGGCTGGAAGCACTGGCACGTGGCTGATAGCAGAGATGTGCACGTGAGAGGAACAGGGCTGATGCTCTCCAACTGGGCAGGCAGGATGAGCAGCTGAGAGCAGTGCAGTGTCCAGTTGACCCAACCAGATTCAGAAGAGGCACTTCCACTCTGAGAGCACAATTGTTGCTGAAGGGCTGCAGTAAGCAAGGGAGGAAGAGCTTAGGTTTGTATAGTCAGCTGTGGACCAGAAGGAGCAAGAATCCACTCCAGATCTGACCAAGACAACTTGTGCTTTGAATCTCTACCAACCTGCTGTCAACTGTTCCTGAAAGCAGCAAGAAGTATCAGACAGAATTAGTTTATGTATAACAAATCCAAGAAAACTGTAAGCTTCTTATGGATCACTCAAAGAGTGACAACATGGCCATGTGTGTCCTGTGATACCATTTGGGCTTCTGCATCTAAATAACTGTAGAAAGAATTTCCTTAGGATGGTCTGGCTCTCATTGCAAAACTTTGGGGTGTATTCTCCCTTCCTGGCACAAATAAAGACACAGGATTTTGAGTGAATTGCCTAGTAATTCTGTCATGAACTGATCTGCTTTCCCCTTCCTCCCCACCTCACTGTATTACTGATGGGAACAAGGGAGTTGTTATCAATCAAGGCAAGCTACATTGTGATCTGTGCCACTGAAATCTATTTCAGATCAGAGGATAAAATGTGATTATATTTACACTTCCTTGACACAATTCAGGCAGCAAAATAACAGCCTTCTAGAGACATTTTTCTTCTTCGTATTTAGATTTGTCAGTATTGTGGAGCTGTGTGAGAAGGGAGGGAATTATTACAGCAGCTGGGATTCAGTGATATGTTTTAGTTGCCTTACAAATGAAGATGTTCAGTTTATTGTGTTGTCTTCCCATCTTTTTCATCTCCAAGTTCCTTGAATACTGTCCAGAACATCCTCCAGATTGATGAGATTGCATTTCAATCAATACAGCTCTATGTAAATCCATTTTTGCTTTTGACACATCCCATAAATTATTTCTACTTATAACCTTAATTGGTCTGTATTCATCACAGGAGATGGAATTTCTAACTCATGCAGCTGTTTACAAATTAAATTTGCAATTAATGAAGAAAGTATGAGATTAAGCACTTCATACTTCCCCGATCTGAATTTGAAAAGGATATAATCATGTTTTATATGGTCAGACTCTGCTTGGACATTTTTATGTTAAAGGTGTAAGCTCCAAAAATCCCAAGAATGCAAAAACTGCCTTGACTAACATAGTCTTAGTCAGCCTAAGTTTGGGCTTGACCTGCTGGTGGGAACAAACTCTACTCTTCATAACTAAAGTCTCATTTCCTGTAGATAACTATATTACTCTTCATAACTAAAGTCTCATTTCCAGTAGACAACTATACGTTCTCTTCTCCTTTCAAGACCAGCAATGTTACTGAGCCCATCCAGCCTACCCAGAGCAACAAGGACACCTCCCTTCTCACTTTATATTAGTGCCTGCCACAGTGTGTCCTGGGCACAGTCACAAAAGCTCCAAAGCTTTGCTCTAGAGCCAAAACAATCCTCCTCTCTGAATTTTACATCTTTTTAGGAATTGTACTGCAATTACTAATGAATTTCCTGGATCTCTGCGAAGTATTTCTGGGAAGGGCCATCTCCTGTCATCACTCCAGATTCACAGAGGCTGTTCAAATCAGTAGCCAACCTGAGAATGGTTCAGCATTCTCCTCACAGCCACAGCTACATAGCAGAAAAGCTGTGAAAAGGTGAGTTAACCAAAGGCATCAATAGCAATTTTTAAGGAACAATCATGTAGAATTACTGTTCAAACTTGATAATATACCATACTACACAGAGCTCATCTGCAGGATAGCTCACTGAAACTGGGAAAGAATGAAAGCCCTTTCCTTTCTTTTACAACTGGAATTCAAGACCTCTTCATTGGCCAATTTTCTAATACCTGCAATTTTTATTTTCTGTTGTTCAGTGCCTCGTTCTTCCCCATCTTCAGCAGACTGCCCTAGGCAAGGCTGTGCTCCTCTCCATTTCAATTTTTCTCATTTACCTTCACCACTCGAACGGTGAATTCAAAATTACAGAGTACAATTAGGAACACAGCCTTGCCCTGCCATTTAGTACAGGCACAGAAAATTCAGGAGAAAACACAGACAAAATAGTCAGTAGTTGAATTCCAATGTAGTCACTGTTCATGGACCCAAGGTGACCAAGGCTGTCCCTAAAGACTACTATACAAGTAGGAATCAGGATCTTGAACCTGTAGATGACCCTGCTTGAGCAGGGAGGTTGGACCAGATGAGCCTTCCAACCTGACCTATTCTGTGAGTCCCTGCTAATGAAAGTTTATAACCCTTCCAACCTGACCTATTCTGTGATTCCCTGCTAATGAAAGTTTATAATATCTGATATTAGAAATGCTATAAATTCCTCAATGTATCCCTCCAGTAAAAAAATGAGATACAGTGCTGCAACCTTCCTCAAGCAATTCAGCAGTAATACAATCCAAGCATGACTTTGTATATGTTTCCTTGCATTTTAAAAGGGCTCTATGGCTGGAAATTTGTTGGACATGGCTCTTGGGTTCCTACCAACAGCTGTAGGAACCTGTCCTTACACAATATCAAAACCTGCTCAACTGAGCAACTACCTGCTCTTTGCTTTTGGAAAGGAATAGTGTCCTAGTGCAGAAAGAAGCAAAAAGCTGTGACTGCTGAAGGGAATGCTGAGGGTGAGAATCTGGGAGTCAGTAAACAAGCAGATGGTTAAAGAGGAAGGTTAAGTGGAGGTTAAATAAAGCATTAGAAAGGAGGTGAACTGGAGGCTGAATCCTAGAGGAAACAGAAGTGTTAAGTGGTAACAGTGTGTGTATGCACGTGCATGTCTTGGGGGAAGCCTCCACCACATTCTTTCTCCCTTTCTTTCTTTTATATACACAAAAAGGCTTTGCACACTTCTGCACGTGTCCATGGCATCCATGGTAAATGCACAAGGGAGAAAATGACAGGGAAACTTATGGGAGAGTTGAAGAGTAGCCGGAAAAAAAAAATGTAGAAGCCCTTTGCCTTGGGAAGGTAACCTAAGAGGTTAGTTCTGTGATTCTGGGCACTTTTGTGTTGGATTAGCTCAAGCCAAGAAATCCTCCTGATGGCCTATGAAGGGAAGATGAAGATTCTTCAGATCTTCCAGTGTCACCAGCCCATGGGCCACACACCAGCAGGGCTACCTGGACCATTTGGATGAAGGTTACACCTGCTGTCTCCCCTTGCCCCACACACAGCCCTGCCAGGCCCCACGGAGCTCCGTGCTGAGCTGGCACCATGGAGCAGGATGGGCTGGGCTGCCACTGCCTCCCTCAGCCCTCCTTCGGGCCTGCCACTGCCTCCCTCAGCTCTCCTTCCCACCAGCAATCTTCAGCTTTTAACCCATTTTCTAACTTCACCAAGCCTCCTCCACGGGAGGAATTGCCTTCTCCCTGACACTGGTCTCGGAGGTGAACATGTTTTGGGAGAGCAGCACCTTTGCTAATGAGACACTTTGCATGCCAAAGCATGTTCCCTCCATGCTTTACTACCATATGGTTAAATTTTCCTCTCCATCAGATTTAATAAATAGTGTTTACAAATTCTTAGGCATGCCTCCCTAGTAAAATCCACTAAACCCACAACAAATATACTTATCATGGCATTAATTTGGCTAGAGATTTTCTCAGAGTATTGACAGCCATATCTAATTTCTAAGGATTTCTTTTTATGTAAAAAAAATATATTAGATACATTTTTTTTTTACCCACTATGATTCCCTTATAATCATGTTTCCTCTGAAGGCAGGAGGCAGCTGCTTTACAACCATCCACTGTCAGACTACATCCCCTCTAAAATATCCTTCAATAATTAATATTTTATATTTATTCACAAGTAAGAACTTAAACTTTCCAACATGGATCTGCAAAGCCCTAAGTTCATTCTTCCTACAACTGAACACTGACATTTCATGGTTCAAACACCACTCCCTGCTGGGAGATTATCTGCTGCCATGGTCTAGATATTAATATCTGCAGTCTGTGAAGAAGCTTTAATAATCTTAAATATAAATTTTAATATAAATTCTCTCACTCATACTTGTTCCTTCTTAAAAATGGAACCAAGCAGGCACCTAAAAGGGGGAACTTCAGTTTATATTCAGTACCAGTTCTTGATGCAATTCCTTTCCTGGTGGATCAACTGGCCTCTGTTAACAACAAAATATATGGACTAGCAGAGAACTGAATGTCCTGCTGATAGATTCAGATGCCTACATTGCTCTTGAAATATGGATGTTATCTACCACATATATATGCAAGGCTCCCTTCCCACCCCAACAGTTTTAGAATGCCAGTGTAGATATATTGTGGCAAGTGAATGTTAACACAGCATGGATCTAACCCACTGCAAGTACCATCCTCTTTCCATATTCCCTGTACCCCTTCCACATTCCCCACTTAGAGCCATGGATTCATCTCCACCTCTTCTTGTATGGAGAAATACTGTAGTAAGGGACTGTGATCACTGAGCAGCTGCTCAGTTCCCTGATACAAACATCCATATGTCAGCAACAAGCAAAAGATTTCCACCACATTAATACTGTTAGAGAGAGCTCTGAGAGTCCAGGGAAGTGTGAAGTGTTTATGATGATGGGTGAACTCAGGAGCAGAGTTCCTTCTGTTTGGGTTTCTCCTGATGGGACTTACTTCTTCAGCTGTGACAAACCCCATTCTGAAGATGTGTGAAGAGTTACCATTGAGTTCAAACGTGTGCAGCACCAAGGGGGAGAGAAATAACTAACCCAGAGAGCCAGGACCCTCTGACATCTGGTCTTACCCAAGATGCTCTCAGGTTGCATCGTGCTTCCTCCATCAAGCTGTGTTCTTGTCCCACAAATCCATAAAGAAGTTTGGGAGGAGAGAGAGAAAATCCAATTCCTGGAGACAGCCTCTATCAGATAAAACAAAACAGGACCTGAATTCATCTTCACACCCTCTTCACCTTCCTCTAAGAACATGAAAGCAAATGGAGACCAATACATCCTCCTCTGATAAATCTGACCACCTCCATGATAGAGATTTTCCTGGAAAGGAGTACAGAGGGCTTGTCAGAGGAAATTAATATCTCCTGGTCTCTGCTCCACCAATTAGCCAGCCATCAGCAGTGCTCTGCTAGTTAGCTGATTTGGGATCGTGCCTGGAGTGTTACCTAAAGTGGATGTCTATCTAAAAATGATGCCAAATATATGTAAGTATTGGGAAGAGTCTCACAAACAAAGTAAACAAAGCATTGGTAATTTTCCATGTACTCCTCAGGACAAAAACTTCTCTTTGCTCCTGACATTGTAATTAAGTTTCCAGAGTCAAATATTCAGGACCAAAATTGCAGCTCACATGAAAGATCATTGCTGGTTTGGTTTAGACCACTTCAAACTGGTGGCCTTAGGCTTGGCTTTTCCAAAGTCATGCTGATTTTCCAGTTGCTTTGGACAGGGGTTTCCCATAGAGCCAATGCTTTCCAGTGACAGGAAATGCTTCTCATGTGGTCAATATCTTGTCCCTCTGCAAATGTCAGTAACCAAACCTCAGTGCCAACTGCAGCCTCCAAACACCCAGCACAGCCTTTTCTGCTGTGCCTGTGCCACACCTGGCATGGTGCAGCCCTGCTCTGTGCCACAGCCCAGGGCATAGTCCTGAAAGAATTATTAATTATGACAGCTCTGTGAACAACAAGAATTGTAAACCAATGGCACTTTGATTCTGGTGACAACATTCCTCTGACCCACAGCACAACCAAAGCACAGCCCAGCTCCCCCAGGAGCTCTGCTGCAGGACCCACACTGGTTTGGGATGCAAAGGGCTGCTGAGGGAAGGAATTCAATATTGTTCTCTGTTTGGCTAATGCAATAATCAGCACATGTGACTGTCCATTTGTTCATGTGCTCAGTGTTATGTTTGGAAAAGGAGAAGCTGGTGAAAGGTCATGGATATAAACACGTGCTACTTTCCAACCATGGAAATGTATTTTTCCCTTCCCTTATATTCTCTCTGTGGCTTATCTATTCACTTGTGCTAAATACAACATCCCCTTGATTCAGTCCACAGCCTCAAAGCTTTAATGTGGTTTCTGCTCCACTTCAGGAATTTTGCAAATAACTCTTTGTACTGGATTTGTTTTAAGAAAGCATTTGTTTGTTTTCAAATCATATACTTGGCTAAATGAAAAAGTTCCAGCTCTCTGTTTTCTCCCAGGCTGCTTGGGTTCCAGTAACTGTTTGCTGCTGTATGGAGATAAAGGAGATAGGAGGTGGGGCAAAACTGCAGTGAGCTCTGCTTCCAGGTCTACATGAGCTGTGCCTTTGGATAGCTCTGAGCCTCCCCTCAGATGGGGAGAGGAAGGTTCTCTCCCCTAATGACCTGCCATGTGCATGTCAACAGCTCATCCTGGTTTCAGCCAAAGGAGAAGTTCCTGCACTCCTAGAGCATCTGATTCATCCTGCTTTTCAACACCCACTTTAGATGGGAATTGTGCCTTAACAGTGCCCATTGTTCTCTGTGGACTTCAGAGAGAAGTTCAGAGGAACAGTTCACAGGAAGATAGAATCACAGAATCATCAAGAGAGCTTAAAGATCATAGAATCTTAGAATCATAGAATTTAAGGATTGGAATGGACCTTACAGATCATCTAGACCCAACAACCCTCCCTGCCATGGGCAGGGACACCTCCTTGTTAGATCAGATTGCACAAGGCCTTGAACACTGCCAGGGTCAGGGCAGGCACCACATCCCTGGGCAACCTGTGCCAGTGTCTCACCACCCTTATAGCAAAAAACTTTTTCAAGTCCAACCATCCACCAGAACCACCACTGTAACCCCAAAACCACTAAACCATATCTTTCAGTGCCAGATCCAGATGCCTCTTAAACATCTACAGAGATGGTGATTCCATCACCTCCCTGGGCAATATTCCAGTGTCTGAACACCCTAACAGGGGATTTTTTTTTCTAATATCTAGTCTGACTCTCTGCTGTCACAGCTCAAGGCCATTCCCTCTAGTCCTCTCCCTGCAGGCATGGCAGAAGAGACATCCCCCACCTCTCTACAACCTCATCAGAGAGTTGTAGAGAGCCATGAGGTCACCCCTGAGCTTCCTCTTCTCAAGATTCAACACACCCAACTCTCTGAGCCCTTCCTCATAAGACACATTTTCTAGATCTTAATAGATGACAATGTTATAGTAATTTTGGACTGATTAGTTCTTTTCCCAGTATTTTCCTCTATTATTTTAGTCTTTAGAAATAACATGGATCTTATTTGTATCTGGTATATTTCTGCACCTGGGCTTCCTGCTCCCATCCAGCTCAGAATCTCCAAAACTGGTACCAACTGGAGAGCCCATCAGAAAGGCACCTGGACAGTTTGAGACTTTTAAAGGTGTCTATACCACAGATGCCTATTAACACCTTGAAGCAACTTTCTTTTTTTATACCTCAGTTTACCCAATGCAAGATGGGAATAAAGATACTAAAACTGATGTCAGATTTAAAGATCTTGCAGGGGGCAGTAGCAGTAGTAACATAATGGGCACATGGAGTAGAATGAGATCTGACATCAGTGATTTCAAATGACTGCTCAGAAGTTGTTGCTCTGACAGTAGATGAGAAAGAGTGAGAGCTTCTAAAATATGAAAGCTCAGACCCCAGGACCTTTGAGGACAAAAATATTGCCTGATACAGGGAAGAAAGTCATGGGAAGAATAACCTTCATAGCACCATCATAATCAAAAAGATGTTTGGGAAAGGACAGGACAAAAGTGCTCAAGTTAATGGATACAGGCAATGTTTGGTGACAGGAGGATTTGCTTCTGTAACCCTAAGTCATGTCAAGGTCAGGAAATAAAGTTCACAGTCTGCGCACGCTCTGGTTGTATCACATCTTGATCACACACAGGGGAAACTGCTCCAGAAAGGAAGCACTGTTCTGTTTTATGCTATGATAACAGCAACTAGCACATCTCATAATTTCCCCTGTGCTTCAGCAATGGAACTGTCTCCTCCAGGTGAACAGCAGGGCAACAATTACTTTTAGTGTCTAAAAAATTAATCTGATGCTCTTTTTGATGTCTTCCCATCTACCTCAGAGTGCCCATCAGGGCTACAACTTCTTCTTTGGAATATCTTTAGCATAAGACAATTTCATTCTTACAGAAAGACACTAGCAAAGTCCTTGAAATAGCACTTAATTTTATCATTAGCCTGACAAAATCAAGGTGACAGATAGCCAAGCTCAGCAGAAAATGATGCTGCCCCTTCATCCACACAACACAACACTGCTACGATAGCAATAACATGTGTACATTATGGATTATCAATCCTGGAACAGCACAACTGGCATCCCTCTTGATCAGCTGCTAAATTATTCTTAGCTAGTCTCTAAATTAAACATTTAAATGGATGACCCTATAAAGAATGCTTCAGAAGTGGGTTTGTGAGATCTTAGAGCCTGATGTGCAGTGTTCTGGAGAACCAAGGGTTTCTGCTTGGCTTTGGTGAAGACTGGACAAGTGCCTGAAAGGATGAAGCTTCCCCACACTCACCTGTATGAGGCAGAGACTCCTCACTGCCATAGGGGAGAGCAGGAGGCAAGGCAAGTGACTGCTGATCTGCTGGATGCCACACTTTGTGTGGGAGCTAAGAAGGATGCTGGTCTGAAGATGTCTGCTTAGCCACTTAACTTCATGACCTTGTGCACAGTGCCTGACTAAGCACCAGCTACAGCTGTAAAAGTAGATGCAAAACACAGCCTTGGATGATCTACTTGGGAGTATTCTGCATGATGGGTGTCTGAAAGCTGCTCCTAAGCCATTGCAATGGAGAAGAAAGCCATGCTATGTAAAAACCTGTGAGTGGCAACCAGAGTAATTCTCTGCACCTCAAAGTTTCCAAAAGCACCTCGTATGGACTTACAACACACCTTTCTATGGAAGAATAAACACACAGCCAAATAGGAAGAAAAATGCAAGTATACTGAGGTATATAAATCTCCCCTGGAGGATGCAGTGTAGTGACCTTTTACTGAACCACCTGTGGATTAGCTCTGCTATATGACTCAGATGTCTTGAATGAATCTCTTTCTGGAAGATCATTGCACATAAAACAAATAAAAGTGGAGATATTTAGCTCTTGGAATATTGCTTCACCTTTCTCCAAGTTATTTTGTGTACCAGAATGTATTGAAAAGATATGAATTTATCTTGCCTTATCCCTTTTTTGTTGCTGTCAAAGTATTTTTAATCATCTGTCTAGTGCTACTAATCTTTGTATTTTCTCTTACAAGCCCCATTCAAAGTCAAGGCCTCCTTGTGCTTCGTGTGCTTTGAGCCTGTTCCCTCCTCAGTCTCCCCATGGGTTCCCCTCCCTCCACACCTGGCACCTCCACAGATCAGTCACTGCTTCTGTGCCCACCCCTGGGCTCAGGGGGTTCCTCTGCAGCTGCTGATTTGGCTTTCAGGCTATGCTCACCTCTCTGCCCCCACCTTTGCTGCGTCCTACACTGAACTCTGCCCTTTCCTCCTCCTTTTTCATCAAGCAGGATTTGCAAAGTGCATCTCAGGAGTTCTGGAGAGTTCACTGCCAGGTTGGTCACTCCAGGCAGTGCCTGAAAGAAAAGGATATTGCTACCCATATTTAGCAACTGGGAAACCAGGGCACAAGAGACACACATCACTGGGTCAAACAGGAATATGGAAGGTGAATCCAGATTTGAATCCTACCTGACACCACAGCCACAGAAATATCCTTCTGTCTTACTGCAATCCTTTTAATCTGAATGCCATTATCTTTACCTTTGTTTGTTCCTTCCTTGTAGATAATAGCTGTAATTAGTTTATAGCATTAAATATACTTAGAAATAAAAAATAAATAATAAATTACTAATATTTTGCCTACATCTCTCCCTCTAGTGCCCAGGAATTTCTAGTTTCACAGTTATCACATCTAGTGTCACAGATGACACCAAGTATTGCTGGTAAACACTTTAAAAGCAAAATGTGACTTCATAAAATCTTTGGACTATTGATACAGAAAAGCTTTTCAGTAAAAAAAAAAAGACTGACTCAATCCCCAGTGCTCATGCACCTGTGGAGTGAGAAGTTTTCTGGATTGCTCTTGAGTACCAGGAATTTTTTTCCCCACTTATATTTTGGCACCTTTCATCTCAACTTCTTTCTGAAGCTGATCATCCCTGTGGTGCCTAAATGAGAGATGACAGAGAACCCATGGGGAAAATAAGGCTGATGAAATGCAAAGTAGTGTTATTTATGCTGAGTCTGTGTGCAAAGTGCATTTCAAACTTCCTTGATTTTTCAGTAATAACCAATGTTGGGGGGATGGGGCAAGCCAATATTTGCATTTGGTATTTCTGAATACCTCATCTTTTTCTTTCTCCCTTGGCTCAGAGAAGCACAGCTACTATTTTTTCCCATTTGACTTGAAGATCTGAGTGATAACGAAAACTCTGCAAGAAGCACAACTAGCATCTTTGGGGGCCACAGATGGGAGAGGGAAATAGGCTGGAGAGGGTGGGTTTGGCCAACCCCTCCTTTCAGCCTACAGGAGATGAGTGTCAGCCTCACATTGATGCTGCCAGTGTCATATTCCTCTTTCCCATTGAAATGAATTACTTGACTTGATGGTTGCTCCTCTTTAAACAAATATCCTGTCTTCCTGAACAAAGGCCATCGGCTGTAAAGTGCTGCTCCAGGGTCAGTCACCTCGAGGCAAGGCTGGGGAGCAGCCAGCAAACCCTTCTGCCACACACTGAGTCCAGTGTGTGTTTAGACAGCACTTTGACAGTAAAGAGCCAAATACTGCTCTGTCCAGAGCACCTACCATGCCTAGGACTTCACTGGCCTGAATCAGCACTGTGTAAAACATTATCCAAAGGAGATAGGATCAGTAAAATCCAGAGATGAGTCACTCAATATTTCACCTCAGAAGTAGGACTGGAGGATCCATCTGCAAACCCAAACAGATCAAACCCTCTCACACAGAAATTTGTGAGCTTGGTGAAATGCACTGTGTCAGGTAGGCAAGGACAAGAAAACCCTGTCCTGTTGATAATCTGACACTCAGCCTTTGCTCCTCATATTGCATAAATCAGGAGGGGCAGACCTCCTCCCACTGTTTGCATGAAGGGAGTCACTAATTTTTCACCTCCAGCGTTACAAACACAACAGTAAGAGGGTGAGACAGCCACCAGGCACATATAGGAGCAGATCTGCAGCTCTCAGGCTCAAGGCTTCCCCGCAGCGGCAGCTCCGAGCTCAGGAAAACTCCAAGTGCATCCCTAATGATCTCCCTCAGCCAGAGCACACAGCCAGGGTTTGCTGCTGGTTAGCAGGCACAGCGGTGGAGTAACTGCCCTGCTGTGCCACTGACAGCTGCCAGGAGCCTGGGAATGGAGCCTCTGTCTGGGATCTTCATTGCCTCCACCAGCATTATTACACCTCTGAAGGAAGCAGAAGGAAATCCAAAGGACAGGTCTGCAGCTGCTTTGCTCACAGGAGTGACTCCAGTGTGTCCCTGATGCTCCCATGGCTCTGTGTCTGCTCCCACTCGTGCTCTCTATCCTCTGTTTGAGACCCTACAGAATAACATAGTCCCCACACAGGCAATTTTTTCTTGTTCCTAGGGGCACAACGAAGGCATTTCTGTTTCATCCCCAAGCCAGGCTAAGCAGCTAGTCCTCACCAAGACCTCTGTCCACATTTATCTGTCTGTGGCACAGACAGATGCTATAGGATGTCCACAGGACCAGGGCAGCTCCCTGGTGCCCAGCATTCCCCAGAGCCAGGCCAGCAGCATCAGCTGGCAGGGAACCCTGAGCCCAGCAGTGGGAACAAGACTGAATTCCAGCCCAACACTATGGGAATTACTGACACAAGGCCCCAGGCTGTGTAGGGCAGACAACTACACTAGGGAGAAACATAGCCAAGAAAAGTAGCCTAGCCACAGCTGGATTGTCAGTGCTGCATGCAGCCAGAAGGAAATGCTCCACTGCCATCCTGCTGTGCACTGCTGGGTGAGACCCAGCCAAAATCAGGGACCCACTTTGGTGCAAACCGTGGAGGCAATTATTTGCTTGCAATGCAGACTAAACAGATTCTGCTCTAACTTTCCAAATTAACAACTCATTGATCATCATCCAGGCATGAGGAATATCAGCTCAAGCTGTAAAATGCTTATGAAATTTATGGTCACAGAGTGGTACAAAGAAAACCATACCATGGCCTTCCTTTGGGAGTTCAAGTAGTGCTGCTGCTTCTGGCTGTGCAGCACATACCTCTGCTCCTCACCTGGAAGGTGACTCTGGTGGCTGGTGGTGCCTGTTTGCTCCCACAGGAACAGGCACCAGAGGGAACACCCCACTTCCTCAGTTTGTTGCACAGACTTCCAAACACATAGCTGTAAAAACAAACTATAGCCCTAACATTTTGTGTGAATGAATGCAAATCAAGACTTCAAGCATGCAAACAGCAAACCTGCTTATAAGATTTATTATTGTCAAGCTGGGCAATTACAGCATGGAGTCAAGTTTGTGTTTTAATAAGTGAAGTACCAAAGCTCTTGCCAAAAAAAAAAAAAAAAGGAAGAAAAAAGAATGAAGTCAAACTTAATCTGATCCAGATGGGTTGCACCAGGTTTCACCCAGCATGGCACTGGTTTGATAAGAGAGCTCAGTCTCCCACTCAAAACCAGGAAAGGCTTCCCCTCTGCCTGAGGAAATGACACACTTTACAATACAACTGCAAGAAGATGCAACGGATTTTTAAATGACACCAATTAAAAATTAATTAACTCCTTGAGTTTTTGTTGTGCGGTTGGTTTTGTGCTCAGGCCATTAACTGTCAGCAGGGTGGTGACCAGCAGAAATCTCTGCTCTGCTGCAGCCCCACAGAATGGCAGGAGTGGGGAGCAGTACCAAAGCAGCTGGTGGCAAGAGGCTCCAGCACAGCTGAAAGGTGAGACTTGCTTAATTTGTAAAAGACAACCAGTGGGACCTGCTGCCAAAGTCACTGAACTGTGAGAGGTAATACGTTCTGTACTCTTTTCCTCCTCTTTAAAGTGTAAGAGAAATACAGAAAACACCTTCACCCATCAGACCCTGCCCACTGAGGGTCACAGGTTAGTTTGCTTTATTTCCCCATTTCTTTGCATGGACATCCACAACCACATCCTGACAATAAGGTGCTGCTAAATACTGTGTCAGTCCTTTGCTTGTACTCACACACAGGGTGTCTCTGCTTGCACCTGACCCAGTGTCAGCCTTCCCAGCTCATGCCAACCAACTGTCCACATCCCAAAGTGCTTGAGTCCAGAGATCCAACATCTGGGTGATTGTGTTCCTGCATTTGTTTTGCCTCTTGTGGTAAAAGCACAGCACGAGTCTGCCAGAAGCAGAGGAATGGCTGAGCTCTATCCCAGATCAAGTCGCCCTCTCACACCTCAGTGTCTAGTAAAGCAGCTCTTACTTTCTTGGCTTCCTTCTGCCCTTACTGGGAATGTTTCTCTTAGGAGCAGCAAGTTCCTTTTCCCATTTTCACACCCTGATCTCACTGCCCTAACACCTCTAAAAATACCAACAACAGGAACTGGGTCCCACACACACTTACAAGGCAACTCAGCTGTGCTGCACTTTGTGCTGGGCCAGGGAATGGGGACAAATGGTGTGCAAAAACTGGCAATTCCTTGCCTGTTATCACCAAGAAAAATTTATTTTCTAAGACTTTAACAGATAATGATGTCCCTGACTCAACAACCTGGGACTAGATGATGGCCAAGGTCCATTCCAACCCCTTAATATACTATGAAATGATGAAACTTCTGTCTGAGTTCTATCATTGTCTTTTTGTACAGTGCCACATTCCTTGCTATCCTTTCCTTGCCCTCCTTACCAGTCTCGGTGTTCAGGGTCACAAGCAAATGAGATACATCTGTTTTCTATTTAAACCAGTGAGGAAACATTGTGCTGCAGGAGAACCTGTGACTTTGCTTGCAGTGTCAGGGAGGCCATTCGGTGTGCAGCAGGAGGCTCCTGGGCAGCTCGCTGGGCTGGATCAGCTCACTGGTGTTTCAGGGGCTGGCAGCAAGCCATAAACTGGGCTGGAGCTTTGCCTTCAGTGGGTGGTTTCACTCCACTGGAGCCCAGTGTCATGGGGGGGAAGAAGGAAAGAAAGCAGAAAGGTGTCCCCAGTGTATAGCCAGTGTTCTGACATGCTAGTTAAGTTGGAAATTATGTTTCTAATTACTTGGCATGATTTTTTGAGACACTGTCTCAAGGTCATAAAGTAGCACAAAGTGACACAACTTGCCTGCCAGCTGGAGTCTCTGCCACTGCCATGCTCCATTCTCTCCTGCTCTGTCATTGCTCCTTGTACCTCCTCCCACACTATCCAGCATCTCTGTGGTTGGACAGTCAGACCTAACACTTTGGATACCTTTGGAGGCTAATTTGGTAGCTCTGAGCAAAGGCTGCAAAGGGAAAGGTTTAGGGATAGCACAGCTGGGCTGAAGGATTGAGTTTCAGGGCATTTTTAAAACAGATCTGCCAAAGGAGTAGTTAAAAAACCTGTCCCATTGCTTACCTTGTGATACAGAAATGAGAAACCTAGAAAGTGATCAAGTAGGAGTAAAAAGGGGAGAAAAATGATGCTGCTAAAATGCCTTTCATGTAGTTCACACAGCATGACACAGCCTGTCTGGGTGGCTGAGAGAACAGACCTGTAATCCACTGACCTGTCCTGCACCCACCTACAATCAGCAAGAGGATGGGAAAGGCCCTGTCCAGTGTCATTTGGCCCCAAAGAGCTGTAATGGAATTCTCACTGATCTTAAGCACACAGCACCCAGTGAGTGCATAATGATGTGTCACTGGCTGCACTGCCAATTAAAGCTGCTAACACCCCAGGTGCCTTTGGGAAGGAATGTGTGCCCTTCCTGTGGCAAAACTGTGCAATGTGGCAAGGAAGAGACTGTGGAATCCAACCCTGGTGCATTTTAAGGCTTCTATAAATAATTCAGAAATCTCATTAATTAATAAAAAGAGAGTGAAATTGCAAAAGCAGGAGGAGAGGGGCAATGAATACTCACTGGAGGATAAAAACTATGTCCTACACTACAGCTTACACAGACTGAAGTCTTTTAGAGTTAAAGTGGCTTTGTGGTTTGAGCTAGAGAAACAAATCTTAGCTGGAAGAAAAATCTTCTGGGAATAACAAAACTACTTCCTAAATCCAAGTTACACTTGGGAAGATTTTTCTAGATTTATACACTGAAGTGAGAACAACATGGGATATACACAGATGTATCTGTGTATTTCTCAAATACATGAAGGAAAAAAATAAAAGGGATCTAGCTGGTGCCTGAGGTTGGCTTGCACCAACAAGTCTTCAGGGAAGAGATAAAATACAGTGATACAGAGAAAAACATCTTTCACTAATTAGATCATTATTAGACTCCTCTGGCTCAGACGTGGGCAGCTTTGAAACCCTAGCTGCTATCAAAGAAAAGATTTACAGAAGTTCCAGAAAGACAGAAAGAAACAATAAAGTCTGGTAATATCCCAGTGGGGTAAGAATTGGTAGAGTACACTGACTGCAAGTTACTAATTACAGCAGCTTTGAAATCAGAAGCTTCAATCTGTGCTAAACAGCAACACTGTGCTTTGGGCCACAGTTTGAAGCACAGAGAAGAGGAATGTCAAACACACACACCCAGGCAGGGCCAAGTCATTGCAAAAGGAAAGCAGGAAACTGCAGGTGCAGCTGAATGCTTGTGAGCACACAATTACCCAGTGGGTGATTGCAACTGCATATTTCCCACACACAATTACCCCTCTGCACCCCTGCCTGCATATTTCTGGGTGTGATTTCAATGCCTATCTTCAAGAATATGACTTTGGTATCTGAAAATACCAAACCTGCCTGAACTGCTGATCCGAGTGTCTGGTAGGCATCAGGGTTTTAAGCAGGTGAAAAGGCTGTTTCATCTTGTATTACTGACACTCTGCCTGACATGAAATTGGTACTTTGCTGCTGATGACTTCTCATCTCCTGAATATTTCCCTGGGAAGTTTTGGCATGCAGCTGGTGAGCTGTGCAGCACAAGTGAAGGGAGAGATGTATGCCTACCCTACAGGAGGCAACAGCAGAGAAAAGGTTTCAAATGAGGTTGAAGCCTGAGATCTTGCCAAATCAAGAAAATGGAAGGTAATACAGGTGCCTGTGCTAAAGGGCTATCTGCTGCTGTCAAGCCTGACATTTGCTCTGCTTTCAGATATTTATAATCTGTTGTGAAATACCCTTTGGATTCTGCTGTCAGCAGCTCTGCAGAGACATGGGGTCTGTGACTGGGCAGGCAGGAGGAGGATGGAGCAGTACACTGATCCTGTGCTGTCAGCCCCCAGAGCCTGCCCAGAGCAGTGGCAGGGACTGGCACACAGCCCCCCTGGGAAAGCAGTACCCTCATGTTTTCAAACTCTGCTAGAAAAGCCTCCAGCATGAAACAAACACATGTATGTTAGAAGCAAAATGTATTTAAGTGGAGGAAAAAGCAGGCAGTAATCAGAGAACATCCTAAACAAAGCTCTTACCTCCTACTTGAGTACCTGCATGGCTCTACATCATGATAGATGTGTAATAACACTCTGCAAGTTGTATGCAAGGAGTACAGGAGGTTTTCCTACTGCAGGGCCAGCACAACCTTTATTGCTGAATTTTCCTTCCCTGGTGTAAAAGACTCAAAGTTAGGGTACTTTTCAAATCTGCTACACTGTCAGGTTTCAGTGTTCTAACTTCACTGTCCTTCATCCCAGGCTCCCTGAAATTATACCAATCCTGGAATGTGTGTCTGATGTAACATCTGTAACTAAAATGTTGGGGCTTATTTGTGCTGCTTTATATGTACTGTTAACAATCTGCCATGCTTTCCAGGAAAGAGCAAAAGAAGGGAGCAGAACCTGGAGAAATCATGCCAAAGCATGGATATTAGCTGCAGAAAAGTTACATAGTTAGTCATTACTGCTCCATAGTGTTTTTAAATGGCTGTATAAATGTAAGAATTGATGGATGAAATGAAAGAAAAAAGGTATTTCCATCTGGTAAGGGAAAAAGTCTCTGTCCAAAACTACAATGATTTATTAATATATGTAATCAATAGCAATAGGTCTGTATCAGTTTTATATCTAATTTAAACCTTCAGCTCTCAATGTACTCATGAAATAATATAATAGATTTACATATTTTAATTATATTTTATGGATTCTGAACATAATGTAATTAAAAGGGGTTTTCAGCAGGGATGATTAATGAACAGGGCAGCCAGACATTCTGTACAGCCATTGTGGGTGAAGGTGCTCAGTGTGGTGTGAGCTCAACCCCTGACCTGAGCAGTAGATTCACCCACACACAGCACCATGTGCACTGGACACCTGCAGGCACTGAAAAGAGGAACCAGGAACACACCAAGACATGGTCTTAGACAACCATAGCCCAGAGAGCTAATATTTGCTGAGGAGGGCTCTGTGAAATACAAAGATATTTCAGGTCTTGTGCCAAGGACATAACAAGGTGATATTCCTTTGAGCAAAAAACACTCCTGCACACATTCAGCTGTGTTATATGTTTTACAAGAGGGAAGCTGAGTCCTAGAAGAGGAAAAATGAACTTGTTCCAGGTCCCAGAGCAGGCAGGGACAGAGCCAAGGTGAGGGACAGGGTTCCCATCAAGCCAAAAGAATGATTTGACAAAAGGCTGGTGCGCCCATAACTGCTTTTCCAGCCATATCAGACCCACTCATAAAGTTCCTAAATCTTTCTTCAAACCTTGTATCTCTCTTATCCTAAACAGCCCCAACTGTATCAACATCACTGTTACTGCTACGTTCAAGAATTACCTACCAGTAAAATGTAGCTCCCTTAAACCAAGGTCAACACCTACTGAATCACATCCCTGACAGCTTCAGCAACCAAAGCGACTGCTGAAGGTATAAGCAGAGAAGATTTGAAATAGAAACTGAAAGGAAAACACAGAGGAAAGGAGGTCAGCAATGCCAGCTCTCTTGACTCCACTAAAGGACTTTGATACTTCATGTCTTCTCTACAGCTTCAGCTATTTGGTCTTGTGAGCAAAGAAATAAAGCATCTAGTTCTTATTACTGTGAAGGAAAAGACCCCAAAATTCCTACTTAATGCAGCCCAAGGAGGTTCTAGTCTTAGTTGAAGCCTCCTGGTACTACTGAAGTATAGAACACTACTATAGCCTTTAACAACAAAAGAACAAGCAGTCCCTTGTCTGTGATTTGTTGGCCTTGAGCATCTGAAAACCTCTGTATGTTGATTTAGTAGTCAACCCTCAACCCTCCAGCTCTCTTTACTCCTTGATAAAACCATTCTCTAGCATCTACACCAGTCATTCGTCAACAGGGCTCTGTAAGAGCCATAAAACCCACAATGTGGATGTTTTGCAGTTTTGAGATCCCTTCACTGATTTGGGGAAATAATTTATTGTTCTCTCTTCCTTTCTACTCATTTAAAATAACTGTGCCCTCTGTGCCCTTCACTGCTGTGAACTGCACCACCTCCTGTCTTGGTTACACTCTTCCCTTCTCAGTAGTTCCCACAGGAGCTGTTTCAGGCCTGGCTGCAAGATCTGTGGAAGACAAAGATGGCTAAGATTCAGGGAGGGTAAAATCTGGGTCACAAGCAGAGTTTGACTTTTATGCTGTGGGACAAAGTAGCCAAAGCATTGACCATCTCTGGCAGTGCTCAAGACCAGGTTGGATGGAGCTTTCAGCAGCCTGGGCTAGTGGAAGATGTCCCTGCCCATAGCAGGGGGTTACAACGAGATGGTCTTTAAGGTCCCTTCCAACCCAAATTATTCTGGTTCTGTGGTTCCATGATCTGACTGCCAGCAGTGCTCAGAGGACCTGGTGAGGAGAGGACAACACTCCCTCAGTGCTCTTCCCATCCAAATCTCCACTTACATATACAGGAGTTAGTCAAAGCACTTACTGTTTATTTCAAGACAGACCCCTAGAAATTTCCTCACTTGCCATCATTTTCAGTATATTCCACTTTTTTTTCCATGGTATTTTTTCTTTACTGTGAACTTCTCAGACTTCTGACATGCAGGTAAGGGGTAATTGTGGCTTGGCCTGGCTCAGGGGAAGACAGCAGCACTAAAAACACACCTGGTATTTCTGTTTGCATCTGAGCCTACTTCAGTGTCTGGAACTTGATTCACTTTTCTGGTGCAGGCAGGTCCAGTGAGACTCTCCATGTGTTGTATCTTAACAACCTCTGCTGGTTTGGGCTGGGATAGAGTTCATTTTCTCCTCAGTAGCTGGTATGAGAACCACGTTTTGGATTTGTGCTGGAAACAGTGCTGGTAACTTGGGAACGTTTCCCTCCTCACTGAGCAGTGTTTGCAAAGAGCCAAGGTCTTTTCTGCTCCTCACCCCACCAGCAAGGAGGCTGGGGGTGCACCAGGAGTTGGGGGGACATGGCCAGGACAGCTGACCCCAACTGACCCCAGGGATCTTCCAGCCTGTATGGCCTTGGGCTCAGGAAATGATGTTTTGAGAGTAGCTACTAGTGATTTAATTAATCTCTCTTAACTTCTAACCTCATGAACTCTATCAAGTAACTAGTTTATTTTGATCTTTATTTAAGTCCTTATTCTTGGCCCCAACACCACTTCCCCTGAGTATGCACACAGATGACAATTTAGGTTCGCTGATTTTCCCCAAAAGAAGAATTTTAAATGAAGTATAAAACATAACTAAACCACAAGGGTAAGAATTCCCACCAAAAACTCAACCTGTGATGGTGGAGATTATGGGATACTCTGTAAGGGGGCATTTCCTTAAAGAGCAACACAAAATCTCTACAGATTTACGTGGTGCTTGTGTTCCAGCATCCTCACTTTTACACAATTTCCAGTACAAGAGGAAACATTAATGCCTTCTAAAGCACACATTAGTGAATCAAGCTCAGCCCTAGGGTTACAGCTGGATCCACTAGCAGATCAGTCCTTGCCTAAACATCCTACTAGCTGAGAGTGTCAGCCTTGACCTCTAGACAAGGTCTTTCCCTTTACTTGCTCAACTCTACTTTCAAATCATAAAGCAAGTTTCATTATCTTCTCTGAAGAACCCAAATGCATTACTTTACCTTTATTGTCCATGCTGTTACCATCAGGAGCTTATCCCCAGGGTCTCATCTCTCAGCTGGTATCCCTGCTCTCTTCAGCCCTGGCTCCAATTCCAGCTCTCCCTGATGTTTCTGCATGTGCTCAGTAAACACACCATGTTCTGTATAATGTTAAACATGAGCATCTCATACTCTGATAAAATTACTTCTGTGCTTACACAGCTACTTAATTCCATTTTGCCATTGATTTGTCATTTTAAAGTTAAATAATAAACATGGATTGCAGCCAGGATACTGAGTGCTGCTTGCTCCCCCTCTAGTTTTTGATTTATGTGTTTGTTTATTTACTGATATATTTAAGTACTCCCTATTGCATTTCACACATAATCTGGCAAATCCTGGGGATTTACTTTCACAATTGATTAGAAAAGTCAATGTTTTACAGATAGGATTAAAATGGAAAATATCTAGGAGCCTTGATGGAATCTACTTATGACAAATAGTATCTCCAACAGGCTTTCCAGCCCTTAAAAACCTGTCTTGTGTGTTGTCAAACACTGTGAAGATTTCCTGTTACAGGTATTATGTCAATTAAAGAAATATACTTGCTCATTTGTCCATTGTGGGAGTGCCTTGTGGGCTTTTCATTTAATCAGCACATGGGAAAAGATTATTGTTTTCCATTTGCTGGTACTTTTCTCCTCTTCTAGATTAAATCAGGCAGGCTGGGAGGCAATGCTGAGACAAGCAGTGCTTTTCCAATATTGTCACTTCAGTAATCTAAATTTAAAAATTCTAAAAATGTCAACATGTGACATTTTGGTTTTGCCTTTTCTGTTTTAGCTCCAAACCATGTATTACTTCTCCAGTTTTATTTGTTTTTAAATCCATGTTTAGAATTTTATTGATGCTATATGACAGGAAAAACTGCTTTTCAGCTTTTTGATTCTCTGTCAGATGGTGAACCTGACTTCCTTCTGATCCACTCTCACAACCAAAACAACCCAAACCAAATCAGTTATTCACACACGGCTCACTCCACAGTGGAATTATTTTCCAGATCATGAAATTTCAGTGGAGAGTGATAAAAAGATTAGGCTGGTGTCAAAGAGAAGATTACAGAGCAGCCTGGGGAAAAGAATTAGATCTACTCCTAATCCCATTCTCCTGGGGCTTAGGTCCTCTTGCCTGGCCTTCCCTGGTGCTGCTAGATGGTGAAATTCAATTCTGTTGCACAGTGCCATCAGTGGTTTGGATTCATAGCAGGGGCTCTGTTCTACTGTTCTTGATGAATCTAATGCCAAAATGAGGGGGAAAAGGAAAGTGAGTGAGTGCTGGGGCTTTTCTGGAAATTCCTAAAGAGAGCAAAGCATCCCTGCATTATTAGCTGGCTGCTGGAAATTGTAGAACTGTCAATACTGATTGACCTTGCCTGTTACAGAAAGGGCAAGTGAGCAGACAGGATAAGGTGATGGGAACGCACTGTTTGTGTGTCTGAGTGGTAAAAAGTCATAAAAAGCCAGAGACAGACAATGCACAGAGACCCACACAAGTCTAAGGCACTGGAAAACACCCCAATTAAGTGAAAATTACCATCCCCATTAAGTGGCAGCATCATTGCTTAATTGCCACCCAGGGATGTATCCTGATTGAGAGCAGATGAAGTCCAGCACACCTTAGGCAGTGGATTATTGCTCAGATATGAAAGAAAGGGAAGAAAAGAAAAACCAGAAATACAAGACTAAGGCATTTTGGTCTGAAGCTGGAAGTGTTCATTTTTGTTAGACAAAACCAGAGCAGGGCTGAGGATCCACTGACTTGGGGTGTCTTTCTCTCCTTGTCCCTAAGGTCAGAGTCTTGTAAGGACTGGGGCTGAAAATCCCATTTTTCCACTTGTTTGATTCCAAGTGGGGAAGAAGCAGGAACTGAGTCCACCTGCTCCAGCTGGATATTTAACCCTGCCCAGGCTGGACTGTGGCCCCCACAGCCACACTCTGTCTCTGCTTGCCCTGCAGAGCTCAGAGCAGCTCCCAAGCACCTTTTATTCAGGTAGAATAAGACCCTGTGCTCCCCCTAAATCCCCTGCCCTCAGATTTTGACTGTGGCTTTGTCAAAATAATGTGACCACGTTTTTTCCTCCCCATAACCAAGCAATTCCTCTTTCTTTGAAAGAGCTTTGACCTTTAAATGAAGATGCATGCCAAGAAAAATCCAGAGCTTGTTATCAAGACAATCTGTGGCACAGGCTGTGTGGCAATGTCCTCCCGAGGTGATGAATCAGATCTATCAGTGTCTAGATACTAAGGCCTTTTTTATCCTTGCAAACTCAGGGCTTTCCAAATCTTTAAGCCTGATCAGAGATAGAGCACTACAAGAGCTTACTTAAATCTCAGCAAGCAGAAAAGAGGGCGAAGGGGAAAGAGCTCACATAAAATAAAGAACACCACTTTTTTAAAGATAAAACATAACTCCAGGTACAATGAGAGCCTTTAGAGAACAGAAGAGATCTTTGTCAGGAATGTATCTCATTTAGCCCCATTGTTTCACTGCATGCTTTGCAGAAAGCCAGCCATTCATCTTGCCTTTTTTTCCCCAAGTTTTTTTTTCCTCCTTTCTTGATGCCAGTTTCCATTTCATTAGGAAATGAATCAGTGATGAGGTGCTAGTCCCATCTCCCTGCAAGCAGACCTTAAACACAGGGTAGTCAGGAAAAAGAAAATATACAGTCCATGGACCTGAAACCTGAATGTTTTTCCAAGTACAGTTCTATTTACGTTGTGCTGTGTTATGGATCACTGTTGTTTAGTGCTTACAGCATGCAGGCTAATAATTCCATATCTATGGTTAGATACCTCCAACATGTGTCGAAGCGCCAAAGAAAAAATTTTCAAAGGAAAATGCAACGGGCAGAAGAATTCCTGAATTTCCACACAATTTCCCTTGTGGGCACTGTGAGCTGAACCTTCCTGGTTCACAGCACATTGCTGGAATGCTGTACCCATGTCCCTGAAAGCCTCAGAGGGATGTCTCATTTTCACAGTTGGTGTACTGCACACACATTTGTTTGTGGAGTTATATGCCCAGACAGGGAGACAATCACATTCCTGGAGCTTGAATACCCCTGTGACGAGGCATTATGCTGTTCTGGATTTTGCACAGAGAAGCAAACTCCCAGCAAAGCCATATCAGCTTGAGTTTGACCTTCCATTCAACAATGAGGCAGATCAGGATCCTTTTGATGCAACATGGGTGCACCCTGAGCACACAGGACTTGTCACATACAGGACAAACATCCTTAATCTGAACATCCCCAAAAAGCAAAGTTCTGACCCACACAGCAGTTCATTTTGGCTCCTCCAGGTATTCCACAGTGAGAGCAGAAGAGAGGGGACATTGCTTTCCTATCCCCTACACAAACTCTTACACCACTCAGGCAGCACTGGTCTGACACAAATGGAGCTGTTGCCAGAAATAACCATCTTGAAGCTTAAAAATGTGTTTGTTTTTCCCAGCAACATCAGTCTAATAAAATACACTTCTCCTTACCATCCCAATCTCTTTCATATCCAATGACAATACTCCTACATGACTATCATGATGCTGTGTGTGTCTTCACAGCTTCCAGCTACATTTTTGTTAAATTTAACTGGGATAACCATAAAAAGAAAACAAATACATTTAGCATTTGCAGAATCTTGTTCCTCAGCTTTATAAGGTCAAGATTTAAAAAGCACACATTTATTTTATGCAGCTTCTAAGGGACTAATCTAATGTGCCCTCCATTTAGAGAGCACTGGGCTGGACTGACCCACTGGGAAGAAGTGCAGGACAGGGACACATCACTCACACTCACACCATCAAAACATTTTGGGAATTGTAGTGGGAGTTTGATCAGACTCCTGCACAGAGGCAATTCCCACAAGGGCTTCTTGTTTTGAAGATCCAGATTTCCTTAGCAGAAACCTGATATTCATAAGAGCAAAATATCCTGCAACCTTCTGAGACTCCCTTCTCTGTTTTTCCCAAGAACAATGCACGTGTGTGACTTCTATTCATTCCAGCAGACATGGAACATGATGCCTAACTGCACCAGTTCCTACAAATTGCTTATGATCTTAACAGAGAATACATAAAGAGATTGAGAACACTGAGAACCTGATAACTGGACTCCCAGGCTGAGTGTGCCAGGTGCTTGCCTGGGACTGAGCTCAGGGATGACACCACCAGCAGTCAGGAGCTTGCTTAGGAATATGCAGCCTGACAGAATGGGCAAAGGACAAGCAGAGAGGTAGCCAGCAATGGTGAACTTGTAAGCCTTTAGCCAAACTGCTTCATTTCTCCCAGTGCCTCCTGTCAGATTCTGCTCATCACCCCTAGGACAAAGCTTTCTTCACATGATTCCCTACCACAGACCAAAAAAATCCAAACAAATCACCCTTAAAAATACTTTCCCACCTTCTGCTTCTCCTGGAAAGTGCCTTAGCTTTGCAAATTGTATTTCTTTCTCACTCATTCTACAGTGAACTGGTTTGTGTCTCAAACCTACTTGTAACTTAGTAAACCTCTTACACTGATTCTAATTTGCATTATTTCTCAGCACTCTCTCTCTCTTTTCATCTTCCTGCTGGTCTTTCTTTTCTGTTCTTAGTAAAGGATTTCCAGGTCAGGGACTGTCCTTTATCTCTTCTTTGTTATGTTGGGGTTATTTTTCCCCCTCTGTAGTTTCTATAATTCTGCACATATGCAACTCACAGTGAAAAGAGTTTTCACTAGTGAGTTTGAGTGTTTTTTGTCACTGACAGGTTTTTTCTCTATTTCTGTTTTCCCTTCCTTATGCTGAAGCAAAGGAGGAAACCTCAAATGTGTTGTGCATCAGCCCACTGATTAAGTGGAGAACCTTCGATGCTGTAATTAACACTACCTAAACTATGCCCAAGCACAGCAAATCATTTTTATTTCTGTGTGCTCTGCAACTCAGAGCAAGAAGCCCTAGTCACAGATAGACAGCATATGAATTGCAAGAAAAATCCCAGGTTGTACACAGATCATTTATAATCTAGCCAGCCCAGTGTTTGCAGAGGGTTTTGCCCACTAAACATCTCATAAATCATTGACTTCCCTTAAAAAGATAACAATAATTCCAAAGAGGTAAGTGGGATTGGTCTGGATCATTATGTTCTCCCTCTAGGGCAGGGAGTTGAAAGTTTTAATTTTCTTTCATCAATCTAAGTCATCACCCAAGGCTGGAGTGTGCTGTTTGACTTCCACTGCTGAAAACCTTGGGAAGAGAGATCTGAGCTGCCTCCACAGATGAATGATGCTACTGCACTTGATCAGAAATATGTATCATGAGGTGACCTACTGCCCATGAGCAGAGCATTGTGACCCTGTGCCTACTGTGGAACCAGGGCCTAAAGCCACCAGCACCTGAGCCTGCTGTCTGCCTGCTTCTCATGGGTTTATAAGCAAAGAGAAGGGAGCAGGAAGATGTCACTTCTGTGATTAGGACCTCCCAAACAGGTCTGTGTGTACACAGCCATAAGGGCTTCAGCATAGGTTTGGCATCATTAAATTCACAGCACATGATGTGCAGAGTTGATTTGTGCAGGAAACACAGCTGGGGTTTCCATACATCTGGCAACCCAAGCTATCCCTTCAAACTACCTCACTGACATTCAGGAGCTGAAATAATTTTTCTAAATCTTTCAGATCTAGGCAGACAAAGAAAATATATCCCCATAAACTGTAGTGAGGGCAGGAGGGCTCCTCCTCCATAACAGCAGCTGAAGCTATGCTTTCTCTCCCACATGTGCCATGTCTGTGGTGGTGTGTATCTGTCTCCCATCAGTCCAGGGCTGTATCCCACACTCCATTGAATCCCACTTTCTATTTGTTCTTTCCATTGGCTCTGGGGCACACTGGGCTTTTCTGTCAGAGGACCCTGGAATCTCACCCACGGTTCATGGCTCCAATGTGCCACAACAACCTTACAGAAACAAGTGCAGCCCTAAGCTATGCATTTTTCTTTCAATTAATCTAGTGGGTTTTCTTTTTGCAGCAACTATACATCCATTTAATATTTTCCCTGAATATGCTAATTGTTTAAAATAATTTGCTGAATAATTTATATGACTCATTTTCAGCATGTGCATTGATCCTTTGTTATTTTTTATCGTAATTGACTTGGTTTCAGCCAGTTGTAATAATTCTTTGTATTCCTATGAAGATCTTTCTGATAGGAGCTCAGCAGAAAATGAGATACTGAATGTCCTCTATAGTCCATAACCTCATGTTAAAAATACAACAGAAGATGGACACGAGCAGAAGGCAGGAAACAGGGAAGCTCATAAGGAACAAACAGGAAAGAAAAGTATTGCAGAGCCAGCAAAGATCCCTGCTTGATCATGGCTTACCTGGAGATCCCAAGTGTTTTAGAGGAATCCTGGCAGGAAGCAGTTCAATCCAGTCACACTTGTGGGGTGCTCTAAGCCTGGAGTTTTAGAGGAATGCTGTCAGAAAGTAGTTCAGCACAGTCATGTATGTGGGATGCTCCAAGCCTGGAGTATCTCAGCTTTGCACTTCTCCACATAATGTTTCACATCTCCAGCCTGGAGAAGAAGATGCCACATTCCTAAGTACAGAGCAACTCTGAGCACACATGGTTAGAAACCTATTTAGTAACAATTTGACTTTCTGCCAACAGCTTGTTGCTTGCACATGGTACCAGCCATGCCAGGAACCACTTCTGCAGGCACAAGGAAAATTGGCATCAAATCCATTGCTTTCTTAATCCTTCTAGTGCCACTGCCAACAAAGACAGCCCTGCTTTTAGCACCAGATTTAGTGAGGCCTTCCAAACAACTTATTTCCCATGTGCCACAGAAGGAATGCCCTGGGCCACTCAGCAGGTTGAGGGGAAGGTAATTTTGGATTACTCTGCACAGTGCATGGGAGAAAAACCTCAGTTCTCGGGAGGTTCAAGAAGAAATAATTTTGACTTATGAACTTTGGCTCACCCCTGTGGAATCAGACATTTGGCAAAAGGCAAAGCAGTAAACTTC
>NW_008666402.1:50677-52652 GCF_000695815.1 Acanthisitta chloris | reverse complement strand
CCCTGCGCGGAACTTTCACCTTTCCCAGCACACCACTGTCCATGACTGACAACATTTCCACCTGCTGAGATCAGGAGGCTGGAATTGCTCAACTCCAGGGAAACTGACAGAGCGCCCTGCGCGGAACTTTCACCTTTCCCAGCACACCACTGTCCATGACTGACAACATTTCCACCTGCTGAGATCAGGAGGCTGGAATTGCTCAACTCCAGGGAAACTGACAGAGCGCTATAAACAGGACCAGTGTGCAGAGCATGGCACACACTCACCACTGAAGAAAAGACAGCTTTGGATCATCAGAATGCTGCTGGACCTATGGTGGTGACTATCTCCGCTGCACCATCCCAAATCTCGCTTGCTTCCCCCTTCACTGTTTCTAACTTTCCTGTCGCCCATTCTCTCTCCCCCCTGAGTAACCAAGAATAAGAACTCGCTCCCTAACAGTATTTTGACCTCATTTGTGTCTTAATTCACATTGTGAGAATCGATCAAACACTCCCAAATCTTATTGGACCAGGACATATACATATACCTAATTAAATTGTATTTTCCTTAGGCTATAGAGACAATACAAAATGAATATTAATCCCCTTGTCTTTCTTCACCCCTCTCCCCAGTCTAATCAAACAATTATTTTGTTGTAACATTGGGTTTGTATTCTCTCAACAAGATACATGTTATGTTCTAATGTCCTGGGAGTCATTAAAGCTTCTTGCAAAATGCAAAAATGTGAAGTCCTCCTTCTAATGTTTTTTAATTATCTCATGTGTCATCTGAACTTGCACAGCACTTATCTCTATCAAATCTCCAAATGCAGATTAACCTGGATGATCCTGCACACCATCACAGTCTAGTCACTAGGCGATTCTTGTCTCCCATTGACTTGTATTTTAATGGGTATGGTGTTATTAACAACTGATAATGCAATACACTGACAGGAATATACTGGATAACTAATATTTATTCTTGTATAAAGGGACGGGAAAATAATTTAATCCCCAGATTTTGTCTGTCATCCCTGTTATCTCACAGATTCTAATGTTTCTTACCAATAGTATTGAGAAATTTAACTTTTAAAAAAAAATTGCTTTAGCTACCCAAATCTCTAAACTTCACATCCTTTCTTTGTTTTTATTTAGAAGGCTCTTTTTGAAGTAAAACTAGTAAAATTAATATGAAGAGGTGTTCCAGAAAGGTTTGGGTTTTTTGCAGATTGTATTTTTGTTAAGCTGGTTTACCCAATGCTTCTGTGAACAGAAAATAACCACCTGGTCTCAGCTTTAAAAACTTTTTACAAACCTTTTAAAAATCTTTCACAATGACAAGTCTCCAGATGAATTCAGGCCACATGCAGGCTCTGCGTTGATTTAGGTGATTGAAGAACAACTGGGCAAGGAAGAAAACTAGGTTTTCTGGACATGTCCTAAAAGAGCGAATTGTTTCTACATTTGTAATATGTTTTGACAGATGTGGTGTTGCCCATGGAATTAGCATCATTAGCTTTATTAATGAAGAGTCTTCTCAAAAGATGTATATATAAGTTACTGATCCTATATAGGCCGGAGTATTTGTGGTGTAGTACAAAACATTTCTTGTAATATTGTATTTCTGGCTGACTAGGTGTAAGCCATGCTGTCAGTGAGGGCACTTTCCTCAGAATGGTTGCAAAAAAAGGATCACATCGGTAATGAATCAATGAGAAAGCATTAATGTCGAATAGTCATAACGTTGCAGTAACTTAGGCAAATTTTTTTGCTAGTTCTACACTTACTGAGCACTACAAAATAAGTTCAGTTTGAAGCTGTCTTTTTTTCTTATGCAAACAGGTATAATGAGCTGTTTGTCCTTTCTCCAGAATTTTTAGACTCATTAGGTAACTTTGAGTTGACAGACACATAGAGTCATAGAATCATAGAATTTGAGGGGCTGGAATGGACCTTAGAGACCATCTAGACCCAATCCCCCTGCCACAGGC
>NW_008666402.1:48162-50587 GCF_000695815.1 Acanthisitta chloris | reverse complement strand
CCACCATGTCCCTGGGCAACCTGTTCCAGTGTCTCACAACCTTTATAGTAAAAAACCTTTTTTCTAATATCTAACCTAAGTCTATGCTGGTACCAAAGAAAATATATTCCTTTAGAAACAAAAAATAAGAAAATGAACTTTTCTATGTCAAGATTGCATGTAAAGGCCCAAGAACAATACAGAAATCTACAGAATAAAAGGTTTAATATAATTCTCAATTCATTAATCTATTAGTAGGTTCATTGGAGACAGACTCAAAGTCAGAAGAGGCCATGCTTTGTCCCTCTGCATGGATGGCAGTCAGCCCTGCAAGGCTGAACATGTGTATCAGTGCCTTTATACTTTTTGGGGTCTTCTCACCTTAGTGTTTCCATTCTGCTGTGCAAGTAAGAGCATATGGTGCTCTTTTATGCTTTGTGTGAGGAGTTCAACAAAGAAACAGAAATCTTGAGCTTAACAGCTGCCTTTGTAAGTGAACGCATTAAATGGTATACAAGAGGCACCCATGCAGTTACACCTTGCCAGAGGAAAAAAACCAACAGTGGGATGGTGGGGAAAAGTCAGTGGCAGTTTCTACAAGCTGTCTAGGTATAAGCAGAAGTGATACTGTGGACTTTAAATGTGTGTTTGGTAACAAGAGCATCTGCTGTGGAAACTTGAAGGGTTCTGCCTGACTGATTGTCAAACCAGAATTTCCATGTTACTGTCAGAATACTTGAGCTAATAAAAAGTCTAGTGATATTTAAATTATTTCTTTCTCTCCTGTTTAAACTTTTTCTTTCTTAGAGGTATAGGAATTAAAGAGATCTTTGGGTCTGTCCCTCTCCTTCCCCCCATCCTATCTCCAAAGTTGATGCTGATTTGAGAGGGGTAGACCAGATGCCCTTCAGAGGTCACTTCTGACCCAGCTTGTTTGATGACTCTGGGCACACTGGGGGAGATGGAGATGGCCACCAAACACCAGCCAAATACATTCATGCCTGTGCAGCAGCAGGGATGGTGAAAGCTTTTCATTTAAGCATATGTTGTAGAAGGCAGTTTCCTGGGAGTGATGGGAAAGGAATGTCCTGCACAAAATGACAGCTTTTTTTTCAGGTAGAGAGAGCACCAGGGAACAGTGTGTGCAGAGAGACATAAAACATGAGCCATATGGTGGTTAAACTCACCTGCATCCTGGGAACTCTCAACAGGCAGAGGAGGCCAGGCTGCAGTTAACTATTGTGGGGAATGGCCCCCATGCTGTGAATCAGATACTGGTAAATCATCTCCCAGAGAGACATACTGGTACATTCCCCTCATCACCTTGGCTGGAAATACCACAATGTTTGTGAAAGCAGCAGAGTGGACTTCTCACTCTGCAGGGAGAAGGATGGCTTCAACTTCCATGAAAGCAAATAAGGGTTAAAATATTTGAGAACAAGAGACCATTATTGGGAGGGATCATCTCTGATCTATCATTGAAAATGATGGTAATGCAGGGACAGTCATCAAGAAATGGCCATCTTCTCATAACCTTTTGGAAACTTGTCATAAGGACCCTGGGGAAACATATAAAACAGTAAGACATCACCCTTACTAGCACTAAAAAATGCACTAAAATCCATATTGCAAGGAGTCTCTGGGAAAGCTCTTAGTAATGAATTGCAAAACAGTTACAAGAAAGTCCCTGACATGGAGGGATGAATACTACCTATCAAACAGCAACTTCATGGATTGGAAAACACAGAAACCACTTTCATTCTATCTCACATTCATAGTGTCATTAGTAGTGTATTTATCTCAAGTTGCTGACTATATTTATTTCAGAGAACAACTATGGAGTATTTCAGTGGGAACAACTCTGACGTGTGGAAATTTCCTGTTTCCCAGCACAATGATTTTCCTAGCTGATGGTTAATTCAATGGAAATTGCTACTGTAAAGAAAGCTAATACTTTCTTCCTGATGTCATTGATAGAATTAGGAAGATTTTCTGAGGCACAAACAAGACATTTATTTCAAAAGAATTCCATTGCTAGTCCTTCAGAAACTGTTACACTTCATGACATTTCACAGTTATGGTTCAGAGTATCACAGGCAAAATTTTCCCGTTCATTCCAAGTATGTAAAGGGCTGGAAATCAGGAGTTAATTTCTCTGACCCATTAGTAAACCCATCAAACCCTTGCAGACCCTGCAGTGTGTGTGAGTATGTATAGAATGTAAATAGATAGATCACTGCTATATTTTGGTGTATGAACAGACATTGATAAAATGGGCAGAAGTGCTTATGAAAAACAGAAATATTTGGGTCACATACACTAGGTTAGCTACCCTGTTGGCAGGGCCTATTATGTCTGTCCAATTCCAGAAATGATTCATATAGCCTCCTTTCAGGTCACCCAGTAAATTAGGCAAGGAAACCAGGCTTGTTTTGGCACCTCTTCC
>NW_008666402.1:47573-48147 GCF_000695815.1 Acanthisitta chloris | reverse complement strand
AGTTCACAGACATGTGGGATCTGTGTGGAGACATTCAGCTTTGTGTTCCCTTATATCCACGCAGACTTGCAAAATTCATGCAAGCTTGCAGATTCTGTGACAATGTCAAGCAAACAACAAACTGGATTTTTTCTTGATGTGAATGTATAAAAACAGAACGGGGAAATTGCACTTGGAAACAGCCTTTTCTAACCCTTCATTGCCAGGTTAAGCTTGTCTTGACGCAATGAAAGAAATTGCTTAAAAGGTTGAAGAAGGATGTGAATTACTATAATATGGGATTTATGACCCAGTGTCTTTCTCCTGAGATGGACCAGGCACAGGAGAGCTTGGTAGGAAAATCAAATTCTTTTTGTCTATCTATCTATCTATCTATCTATCTATCTATCTATCTATCTATCTATCTATTAACAAACAATAATATATTATGAATAATATTATTATTAATTACTAACTACTATAATTAATAACCACAGTGAGGGCACCCCATGTTGCTCCCTTGGGACGCAACACAGGCTCAGTCCCAGCTGCCATCTCTGGGGCCTGGCCTGGCACTGGCAGTGGGGCTCTAAAC
>NW_008666402.1:41101-47556 GCF_000695815.1 Acanthisitta chloris | reverse complement strand
TGGAACAGCCTGTGCAGAGCTCAGAGCACAGGGCACCCTCCTGAAGTGGGAGGGCCATTGCGTTTTTTTGTTTTGAGGGATGCTTACCAATTAACTGATGCCTTGAGTTGCATGGTAATAACATGCTATCATCAATTCTTCTTCTGCATCTCCTTGTCTGTGTCTGGAGGATACTGGTCTCAGCAGAGACTGGGCTGTGAAGACTAGGGACCCAAAATCTATGGGCAAACCTTATGTTTTCCTATACTAAGCCTGACAGGTGCTACTCTATCTATGCCAGCCTTAATGCCTTCCCTCCATGTCTTCCCATGAGGCACCTTTCAATTCATGCTGATATGTTAACAGGAAAAAGGAAAAGAAAAAAATGCTTCAACCTAAATAAAAACCCCACAAATATTTAAAAAATTACTCTGCATCTATAGTCTGCAGAAAACTCATAGCACTGTAGTTGTGAGCAGTTTTGCCTGCTCACCCTTGAGACTGCAGCATGCTCTCTATAAGTAGGTGAACGTATACCTGCTCAGACCTGTGATCCTCTGGTGGAAGGGAGGGAGACGGAGGTAGCAATGGAGAGTATAAATCTTCAACTTCTTAGCCTCCTGTTTTTGAGGGGAAAAATTCATAAAACAACCAGGGGTTATTTGCTCCTCTCCCTTTCTTGAGCATAGTGTCAGGAAGAGACTCTTTGGATTGTGTCTCTGAATCTTGGCTTACATTTTATGTTCAAGGATCCCTATGTGACTGTAAGGAATTAAAGAATACCTTGCCTGTCTCAAGCACTGTTAAGGCCATAAAAAGGATTTACCCTAAGATACACTAGCCACCATGCACCAAGGTGACAACTTGAGATAAGCACAAAGGAGATGAGTTTGTGCTAATTCCAGGCCTGGCAGAGGTGAGATCTGGTTAGCACATCCTGATTAATGTATCTAAACAAAAATTCCTTCTGTGGCAAGCTGGATATACATATCATCAGTTAAATAATACCCTGACAGGTGTTATCTGCGACCAATAAACCTCCACTCCAAGGTAGCATGCAAATGAAGGCATGTCCATCTTCGCTTTACATGGAAATTGGGAATACAGCTCCACAGATACTTGGAATTTGGACTGTATGAAGGTGGTACCCTGAGTCAGGCAGCCTGGGACCCCCACCACCAAGAACATGATTTGGGACCCCCACCACCAGAAGAATGACTAGGGATCTCCAACATCCAGAAGCCCAGGGTGAAGATGGACCAACAGAACACTGCTGGATTCATGGATGGCGATTAGCTGTCCCTCTCTCTTCCCTTCTTTCTCTCATTCTCTCTCCCCCTTTCCCTCTCTCTCACTCTTTTCCCCCCTGCTCTTTCCTATTTCTTTCTACCTCTCTACCTCAAATTAATAGTTATAATCAAATAAACCCCATATTATCATCTTATTATATTATTAACGTATTATTGACTTCAGCATACGGTCTCATTTGCACCTTACTTTGGGCAGAGGTATCTCTCACTACACGGATCATAACAGTGGCACAGTAGGATCTCTGTGTTGAACACTGGCCTAATGTTCCCAGCATCACTGGAAATAGTTTTCACAAAAGTCAGAGCCCTTGGGGTTGGGTGGAAACGACTCCAAAGCATGCTGTAGGGTCTGAGAGTGACCAAGCCTGTCTGCTTAGATGCAGCAATAGTTTGTTATTCCAGTAAAATTTGTGACCAGGCCGATGTAAGCATTTTCAAAGAGCACTACTACTAAGTATTTCTGCTAATGCTCAGACTTGGTTGTGAACTGAGATCAGAAAAGATCACATGTGTCATTCTGCTGTGGCTCTGAGGCATTAATAGCCTGTGATGTGGAGGAAGGACAAGCAACTAAGGAAAACCTGCTTTACCTGAAACAGCTGTGCTAGGATCACCACATCAGACCGTGACTAGCAATTCTTCCAGGAGTGGCTGGGAACTTCTGAGGACAATCACGTCACTCTGACAGCAGCTTATGCCACATAAAAAGCTAGGATCTTTTAACCTCATCTGTTTTAAAAAACACATCTTTCATCTCTATGCTCTTGCCTGTCCCTTCCCTCTCCAAGAGTGCATTTCCCTAACAGTGGTATGAGGAGAGATCTTTCATGTTGTCAAGAATGGCAGCTGCTGACATGGAATCTTTCTGAAGGGATAGAATCTTATTTTTTGATTTGATGTTTGTCTTTTCCAGGTACAAAATAAATCAATCTCACACTGTGTAGCTGTTGAAGTGAGACATTTAAGTGTAATATGTTGAAAGAATGCAACCTTATGTATGAAAATGACATAAGTTGAAAATCAATTTCATGGCAAAACAGAGGGTTGATGGTTTTTACTTATTATATTTGTATTTAAGACTCTAAAGGTAAAACCACAGTCAGTAATTTGATCAACATCGGTCTGTTGAAGGTGCATATAGCCAGTTAATTATATATTGTACTTTACAATGCTAAATGTACTGTTCAGATCATGTAAGTGCTGATAAATTGTATTGTAGGCTGCAGAATGGCATTTGTATTACAAGATTAAGATTAATCTACAAAATTAAGACAGGCTCACAACTGTGGCAATTGGTTTTGAAATGATTTATGGAGAATGTATTATGTAATTTTTTCCTCAGTAATGATATTGTACCTACGTCCTTTATACTGCATAAAACATTTCAGGATGTGTGTGTGAAGGGGTTTATATCATTACTGTGTAGAATATCTTAAATAGGAGTGATAAAAGCACACTGAGACTAGCATACTTGTGTGGTCAAGCTTGCTTGCACACAGGAAGAAAAGGAGCCACAGTCTTGGTACTCCTGGGGAAGAGGATAGAACTGTGCATTGAAATCTTCATAGCCCTAGCAGTATCAAAAGTGTCGTGAATGATGACTGTATTTTAGATATGTATGGGGAAAATGAAAAGCACTGGAAAATACACATTTACCTCAGGCAAAGCCAACTCATCTATAATTATGCAGTTTTGGCTTTACAGCTGCAGTGAAAAATTAGTTAATTGGAAGAAGGCTTTAGATAAATATGACATAAGTGATAGCTGTTCTTATGAACATCTGTCTCTGTTTAAGTGTGTGTTTCACCTATTGAGAATGCTGGTATTGGACACAATAATTAGGCAGAGAGTCTGAGAACAAGCAGTTTTCAGACACTATTTGCATAGACATACCCCAGGCGACAATGCAATTTGCTTCTGCTCTGACATGAGGCAAATAACTCTTTATATTTACCAAAAAGCCTGATTTGCTTTTTTATCTTATGGGTCTTTAACATCTTTTCTTGAGGAACACACTGAGTCTTCATATTCTTTTTGGAGACATCAGACCTAATGTTTTTTCTTTCATTACTTGCACTGCGAGTCCAAGTGCAACTACTGTGCAAGAATTAACTCATAGATACTTCAACAGAAATGTGAAAATTGAAGGGCAGTGGTAGCTCTGGTGCAGCAGAGACAAGAAAAGGTTATCTGTTACATCCCCCTGTCTACTGGAAGAGGAGTGTGACTTGATGTTGTATTACACAGAGCATTTATTGAATATTTGTCTCCTGTGGCTTCAGCCCAGACAGCTGGGTAAGATGATGACTGTGTCACTCAATTCCTACCTCCATGAAAACTTTCTGTCCCATAAAGTAACCTTAGGTTTTCATCTCATTTTTTACTGCTCTTTGGGTCACAGCAGGAAGCAAATCCCATTCCCAGTGCAACTTTCTGTAGTCCTGGCAGATTGATAGCTGTTCACTGTCTCTCCAGTCTTAACTTCCTGCTAATTAAAAGGAGGTCAAAGCACATACTTTAGAGGTATATGCTGTTTATCACTGCAGTGCCTTGTCTGTCTTTCCTGCAGGTATTCATCATTTCACAAAGCTAGAAGCCTCAAACTAATGTATTTAGAATATTAATGTGAAAAAACTTTAGAGACATCCTTGAGATTAACTGAGCTCTCCATGATGATCAGTCTGCAGGTTTCTATTCCAGTCTGTTCTTATTCTCTCTGGTGAATTTTATTTGGCTATGGTGACTTATGTCTTTATGATTATTGTACTTTTCCAAATGTGAGATTGTTTGGGAAACCTGGTTGTGCTGCTAATTCCTGAAGGTGCAGTCGTGTGTGACAGCAGCATACCTGGTTGTGTTTCTTGTTCTGGTCCTCATCACTCCAACCTCCTTCCAGGAGTTACTATGTTCCTTTTAAGGTCTGGGAATGTTTTTCTCTCTCTTCCCTATTACTGCATAACTTGTTGATCATCCAAGATAATTGATGTACAGTTTTTCTGGGTAAACAAAAGCCTGTACTGACTATAAAAGCCAGAAATCCCACAGAACATGAAATCCTCATCTCCATTACTTCTTGACTGTCATCTGCCCACCTAGTGCTGAGTTTCACAAAAAGAGCACTACACTTGGGGGTGTTTTTATTTTTCTTTGGTGCATATTATGACAGGTGATACTTTGAATAGAGACAAAGTTTTGATATACTTTATGATGATCTTTACCATAAAGTCACATATGCATGCCCCCTCTTGTGCATGGGCAAGATTTTAGCAGGTTTTCTTTCAACCTCTGCAAATTCAAGAACCTTATTTTGCACTCAATCACCATTGTGCTGCTTCTGGTTCCTCCAAGCAGCTTGATAAAGTCTCAGCATCAGGGTCTCTGATCTTGGAATCATTACACGGGAATGCAAAAGACACAGAGCTAGTTCAGTGTCACCACTCTGCTAGCCATCACAAAGTACTGTGCAACTGTGTCCTTCTCTACCCAGAAAAAATCGAGCCCTGCTGTCAGCTCAGATTTTCTCTTTAAACAAAATAGTTGGTGCATCCATAACTACTGCCATATGTCTTGTTTCAGAGGGTTACTTCTTGAAGTAGGCATTGCAGATAAGGACTTCTTGCCACAGAGGAAGTGACCTTGACAAAACTAGAGCAAACATCTTTAAGTCAGCACACACACTGGCAAGACCTGTAGTAAAGACGGTGTGACCTTGTAGCTATTAGCTATGGCTACAAGCATTTGGACATACGTCTCCAGCCCATGAACTGATTGACAGCCTTCATGAATAATATTCTCCTTTCAAGTGTTGAAGTACTGTTGCCATAGAATGTTTTGAAAGCACTGCTTTTGTTTTCATTTTTCTTGTCCCTCCCACAGCAGTAAATAAATCTCCCCATGACACCATCCTGCCTGCCCTTTGGCCATTCTTCATCATTCTTGTGTACCTGGTGGGACTACAGGCTTCTTCTGGGTGGCCTCTCTGAGCATCTCTGGGGAGAAGCTTGTTAGTGTCAATTACAAGTGACATTTGCTGTCTGATTAATTCTGTTTCGTTGCAAAAGGACTTAGACTGCAGTGTGTTAAAAGCTGAAAGAAATGTGGACAGAAGCAGAGGGAAACGGAAATCAAGAAGATTCTGAAATTCACTGACTTTCTGAAATGAAATTGGCAGGCTAGTATATTTTCTGACATAATTGCAACACGACACATAAATCACACTCACTGCAGATTTCTGAGGCTTTCAGATGTTCCATGCTCTCTCTTCAATCTATCATGCTCTGCATGCATTTGGAAAGTGCAGCCATTATAATGGTGACTGTGGCACGAGCACAGTCTTGAGCAGTGACTCTGTGTGGGATGCATAATGCAGTTCAGATCTGGAAAAATGAGGTTAACCTTCTGGAAGACAGAGTTACCACACAATACATGGATTACAAAAGGTGCCAGCAGTACTTCAGCACTTTTATAGATCAGTGGCCCTGCTTACTCCCTTCCTGAGCAGAAGAATGCTTAAACAATTATTGTAGGTCTGAGTCATGCTATGAGCTCCCTCATTGACTCCTTGCTTGATGCTAGGCAGGTCACACAGCTCATCATCAAGCTGTGGGACAAAAGCCTGTCTGCAAAAAATTCCTGGCCATGAATATGAGTCAATTTGAATTATGTGATTCTTCTCCACTAAGAGCAAGTTGAACCTGAAAGGCCTCCTAACTCCATATGCTAAAAGCAAGCACTTGACTAGTGAGTACCACAGAATGATATTCAAGTTTGGAAGCATGTTTGGGCATTGGAGGCCTGAGTCTGTTTGCTCACCACAGCTAAGAAAAGGATAATAGCAGTATCTCACCTTAGAAATGAGTTACTGTGTTGCTGGAGAAGAATGCAGTTAGTGAATTTCATGTGCATAAATATATAAGAATGCCATATGCAGTCCACATAATAATTTATCTCCTATGGCCCGATTCATGTATGGGCTGCTGCCAGCTCTGGGTTAATTTACAGGAGAGGGAATTCTCTTCCTAAATACATGGTGGCTCATCACAGAATCATAGAATTTAAGGCTTGGAATGGACCTTGCAGATCATCTAGTCCCAACTCTCTCTTCCATGGGCAGGGTCACCTCCTCACTAGATCAGGTTGCACAAGGCCTCATCCAGCCTGGCCTTG
>NW_008666402.1:35041-39317 GCF_000695815.1 Acanthisitta chloris | reverse complement strand
TTTTTTTTTTCCTGGAGTTTCCTCAGCATGTCATTATTCATCCACGGAGCCCTTCTGGTATATTTGCCCCATTTCCTCTGTGTCTGCATGCATTGGTCCTGAGCTTGGAGTAGTAGATCCTCGAATATCAGCCATCAGTCTTGGGCGCCTCTGCTTTCCAGGACTTCATCTCTGTCAAAAAGGTCCTTGAAGAGGCCAAAGTCTGCTGTCCTGAAGTCCAGGGCAGTGAGTCCAAGCTCCAGCATTATCTGTTTGAGACATCAGGCAAAATTTTTCAGTCTCTTTAATGTAGTAATGCTTGACAGATATAACTTTAATTGTGTTATTTGCTATGCAGTTTTAAAATGTTAAGTGGGATGTGCAGATTGTACTGTAATGCAAGCTATGTCCCTGTATTTGAAATGAATAATTAGTTGTCACTTAGTACAAAAGTGCTTTGTCCATCACTTGAATGCATCACAGGTTGTTCAGAGTTCACAGCTAAACATGAGTAAAGAATGTTGGGGTATATAAAACATCAATCCTCCCAGTCTCAGTCCTACTAAAATGCATCATCCAAAGGACAGCAAAAAGAGCCCAGCATCAAGTGAAGACTGGTTTGCAATCTAAGTTGCAGATGGGCTTTGTTTAGGCATACCTGTGCTGCTTGGGTGTCTCTCAAGAATACTTGCACAACAGATTTATGATCTATATCCATGTACCCACAGCAAGCTGTTGCTTGGGGAGAGGTGCACAGCCTCTGTGAGACCATGGCTGGAAAGTCTGAGCTAATGTTTTTTTGGTTCTGTTTCCAGATCCATTATTAAATCATTCTTTTACAAGCTTCTTTTTTGGAGCTATGAAATGAATATCAATGACAATAATCACACAGACATTCACTGAGCATACAGCTGTAATGATTCCCTATTTAAATGAGGAGAGATAGGCAGCATAGGTTTTGAGTTGGCCAAGTGTGATCTGTCAAACATTGAAGAAGGTGGTATTTGAGTATCAGGCTGCATCGCATAAGTTAATTCTGATATTACACTGGAGTGGGTTTGAAAATGGAAAACCAGTGAAGCTATTTAATTTAGGATACACTACATGTTTAAGCTCTTCAGTTAAAAAATATAGCATCACACTTTGTACCCATTTAACTAAATCTGTTAAATTAAACAGGAGCAAGCTGCACTCAAACTCAAACAATAATGTGCATCCACAGAACTGGTCCACATGTAGACTGACCTTTATGATCTCTGAAACAAAAGGATTCATGGCTTCTGTTACTGTCCATTCTACTTTTCTACCCACAAAACTTCTTTTCTAGCCTCATATCCTAGCTTATCTGTTTATTCACAGTCAGAACTTCAGTAATACTTCTGTCCTGTTTCATGCCTGGTTTAGGCTGGGGTAGAGTTAGTTTTCTTCACAGTGGCTAGTATGGGTCTGTGTTTTGGATTTGTGCTGAACACAGTGATGATAACGTAGAGATGTTTTTATTATTGGTGAGCACTACTTGCACAGAGTCAAAGCCTTTTCTGCTTTTTGTGCTGCCACAGTGGCAAGGAAGTTGAGGGTGCATGGGGGGTTGAGAGGAGACACAGCCAGGCAGCTGACCACAACTTATCAAGGGAATATTCCATACCATATGGCATCATGCTTGGTATGTGAAGTGGAAGGAAGAAGGAGGACCATGTTCAGAGTGATGGCATTTGTCTTCCCAAGCCACTTTCACAAGTGATGGAGCCCTGCTGGAGATGGCATGGCTGAACACTTGCCTGCCTGTGGGAAGCAATGAATTAATTCCTTGTTTTGCTCTGCTTGCATGTGTGGCTTTTTTCCCTATTAAACTCACCTTATATCAACTCACAAGCTTTCTAGCTTTTACCCTTCTGATTCTCTCCCTGATCCTACTGCTGGGGGACTGAGTGAGCAGGTCTATGGTACCTGGTTGCTGACTGGGATTAAACCATGAAACATAATGGGTTTTTTCCTCAACATAGAGATTTTATTTTATATGATTCCCTGCTTGGATTTTCCCAATGGCTGGAAAAAGACAAAGTGACAAATTAATGCATGCTTCTTTTTTTTCTCATTTGGGTTTTTTGTACTTTTATGTAAAGAGAAGTTTCTAAAATACTTTGACTAAGCCACATTTTTAGAGAAAAAAAACCTGCTAAAACATGTTTTTCTCATGTGTCTAGGACCATAGAAAGTTGTTTATTTATGCCCAGGAACACTGAAAAATTTATAGGTGAAATCAATAAATATGCAATGTCTGTTGTGTTCTCAGTCTTCAGAGAACATTTTTTTCTAACTCATATGCCAACAATTCAACGATATTTACAGAGACAGTCATCTTCTCATAATTTAAGTCAAAAGAAACTACTGAGTCATTGTTAAAACTCCTTCTCAGGACTCTGATACATATCAAAATATATACATGTGGACTGGTTGCTAGTGAGTCGTGAGAGTTTTTTGAAAGAGCTTGTGCTCCTTACGTAACTGTGAACAGACACATAGACCACAATTTGTTCCTGTTTATTTTCATTTGTCCTCTTTCCTGTTTCTGTTAATTTCTTCAATTTTTGCTGCTGTGGGCTGAAAATCTACATATTTAAAGATACCTCACTTGTCTTGCAGAAATATATTTTTCCACATGTGTTAAATATTTTATAACCAGCTTGACCTCATCTGGAATACTGTGTGCAGTTCTGGTGTCCTCAACACAAGAAGGACATGGAACTGTTAGAACAAATCCAGAGGAGGATCACAAAATTGAGAAGAGGACTGGAGCATCTCCCCTACCTATGAAGAAAGGCTGAGGAAGTTGGAGCTGTTCAACCTGGAGAAGAGAAGGTTGTGTGGAGACCTCATGGTAGCCTTTCAGTATCTGAAGGGGCCTACAGGGGTGCTGGAGAGTGACTCTTTGCTGGGATTTGTAGTGACAGCACAAGAAGTAACTGAGGATCACAAAATTGAGAAGAGGACTGGAGCATCTCCCCTACCTATGAAGAAAGGCTGAGGAAGTTGGAGCTGTTCAACCTGGAGAAGAGAAGGTTGTGTGGAGACCTCATGGTAGCCTTTCAGTATCTGAAGGGGCCTACAGGGGTGCTGGAGAGTGACTCTTTGCTGGGATTTGTAGTGACAGCACAAGAAGTAACTGATACAAATAAGGGGAAATGAAGAGGACTGGAGCATCTCCCCTACCTATGAAGAAAGGCTGAGGAAGTTGGAGCTGTTCAACCTGGAGAAGAGAAGGTTGTGTGGAGACCTCATGGTAGCCTTTCAGTATCTGAAGGGGCCTACAGGGGTGCTGGAGAGTGACTCTTTGCTGGGATTTGTAGTGACAGCACAAGAAGTAACTGATACAAATTGAAGAAGGGGAAATTTAGGCTAGATACTAGGGAAAAGTTTTTTTCTGTGAGGGTAGTGAGAAACTGGAACAGGCTGCCCAGGGAAGTAGTGGATGCTTCAACCCTGGTGGTGTTCAAAGCCATGTTGGATGAGGCCTTGAGCAATCTGGTATAGTGGGACGTGTCCCTGTTCATGGCAGGGAGAGCTGGGACTAGGTGATTTGTAAGTTCCATTCCAACCCCTAATATTCTATGAATCAATAATTCTGTGTCAGTTTACTACAAAAAGGGAATGGATGTAATCTCTGTCACAAAACCTAAAGGATATTTTCCTGACTAATTCCTTATGGTACCTCAGCTGAGAAAATTCTTGCTAGTAGACTGTAAGACCATAAAGACGTTAAGGCAGAAAATTAACTCGTCTTGGTCAACCTGTTTTCAATACACAGTACAGCATACAGATGTAACAGCAGAGGAGGAGGACTGCACGAACTTCCTGACAAATGGATAACAAGATGTTAGTGTCAGTCACAGTTCATAAAGGTAAAATAAAAATAAGAGAACCAATTTGCACACATCATTTTTTGTTCCATGGGAAAGCTGCAATCCTTCTAAAGAAATCAGCTGGTTTATATTCTGCACATTTTAAATTCCAGTTAGACTATGCTGTCTCTTTCTGTTGAGTCTGGTAGCAAAACTTTACCTCTTTGAAAGAGCTAATATTTGTAGTTGTCTCACAGAATCACGGAATGGTTAAGGTTAGAAGGTACCACAGTGGATCATCTTGTCCAACAGCCCTGCTCAAGTAGCACCATGTTAGAGCACTTGACACAGGATTGCATCCAGATGGTTCTTGAATATCTCCAGTGAGGAGAATATCTCCACACTCTCTGAGCAATCTATTTCAGAAGTTTCAAAGAGACTTCTGCAAGTAATGCACT
>NW_008666402.1:30065-35021 GCF_000695815.1 Acanthisitta chloris | reverse complement strand
AAGAAAAAAAAAAGAAAAAAGAAATATCAGAGAATTTCCTTTCAAAATTTGAGTATGGGCATTTACTCTTTTTGAAATGAATCACAGGAGACTCAAAGGAGTGAAATGTGAACCTTTATATAGCTTAACAGCAATGATGACATTTTCAGGATCTAGGTAAAGATTGCCTTCCTCAAGAAAGACATATTTAACAAAGAAAACTAGTTGCCATTGTTACACCTGTCACCTTTCATCTGCAATGAATCCCATCTCAGGACCCATAAACTTCATCTTAAATGTATACTGCTATGAGAGACAAATATCAGCTGTTTATTCAAGCAGAAACCTGGAATGAATTACTCCAGCAAACACCAGCATTATCCAAAAAAGGGGTTCATATAAGTATTGCAGAGAGTCATAGATATTGCAGATGCATTATAAACTATTACAGTGTCTTTCATTAACAAACATTTGGGGTTTGTTTTTTGTTGTTTTTTTTTTTTTTGTTTGTTTTTTTGTTTTTTTTTTTCCCTCTGTCACAGCCAGCTTAAGGTGAAACTCACAGTCTTTATTTAAATCCAGAGTCTTTTCATCTCATAATTAGCACCACTTCAGAGAGTCTCTAGTTAGGTGCTTGGTTTTACAAACCTATATTTAACTGATGAGCTTTGCAGTGCCAAAATCATTAATGAAGCCTTGGATTATGAGTTCTTCTTTAATGGTGGTAGACTAAACCAGAAAGGTAAGGTCGCTTTTTAATCTTTTGATTAGCATGTTCAGGCATAGCCTATCCATCTTTCGGGTGGGGGAGCTACTGAAACAAAAAGGTGTGGTAACAAAATTACCTATTACACTGTAGGTCACTAGAACTTCCCTTCTAAAGAATGTCAGGGCATATTACCGAACAAACAATCTGTGAAGTTCTTTTTCAGTCAGACTGAAAAACTAAGCACAGGAAAATAAACACTTTACATATAGCTGCTGATAGGTAGAGGCGAGTGACTGCTCACACCAGCAAAGGAGTTGGTACTTCTCAAAGAAGGACAATCTCAGTAAAGGCTCCCAGAGGGGAGTCAACCAAAGGAAGGAGAACAAAAGAGACAAAAAAGGAAGGAGAACAAAAGAGCCAGAAAAAGAAAGCAGAACCAAGAGAAGTCAGCCCTGGGGAGCAACTTCTCTAGTAGGCAGAGTTCTACAAACAATGTCTACCATCATACCCTGGTCTAACTCAGAGCTGTAGCCTCTATGGACTAAACACCAACATAAATGCTCATTGTGCTGCAAATTCCAGCTGTTCACAATGCCTTCCTCCAAACTGGGATTAGTCAATTGTCTTTGCACTGAGTTAATGGTTAAACATCAGCAGACACAGATGTGATAGCAGTAGTCAACCTGATCTGTGACATCAAATGATCAGAACAGACAGAAAGAATTCCCCTGTTATTGTCAAGGTGAGCTTTTGCCTATGATGGATGAGAAGACAGCTCTCACTAATTATTTGAATCTCCAAAGCACTAGGTCATATATTAGTAATGGAAACACACATCAGCATTAAGGGGAGTGAAAAACATGTTCTACAGTAAACAGTGGAGTTAAACAGAGCCATGAAAGGAAACAAAAGCAAGTTTTCCAGTCTTGCCCACTGGATAGCTTTTTATAACTACGAAAAATTTATGTGAAATGGTCTTTCCCATTTGGGAATACTTTGTGCTCATTTATACAATGTTAATGACTGCACAGTATTTAAGGCAGTATGTCCTCAGAATATCTGATATTTATATCAGGACAGCTAGGGAGAGTTTTGATCTTTTCAAAATTTCTGGTAGAGGAAACTCCACAAATATGAAGGAATTTGTCCTCCAAATGAGCACAGCTGTTTCCAGGTAACATCAGATAAATGGGAAAAGACTGTGCTCAAGACTTTGACATAGAAGAACCTGGGAGAATTTTGTTAATTAGGCAAAAAACAATGTACCCCTAGATTACATAATTGATTGGGTTGAAACCTTTTAAAACTGGAATAAGAATAGGGCAATACTTAAAAAGTTGAGTAGCTTAAGCATTACCAATTTTAAGAGTATACTGTGTTGGATAATTGGAACCTTAATGGTACTGCTGATATGGAAGTGATGTAAATGAGCTGCCATTCAACGTTGTTAGTACCAAGTGCACTGGGGGATAGTAAACCAAATTCACAGTATCAGTTACTGTATTTTGGCACATTTTCTAGGGCATTACATTAGTCATCAGTCAAGCAAGACCGAAAGACTGAAAAGGAGACAGTACTGCTAGGAAGGGTTTGAATGTTGTTTCACTGTTTGTTTATTTGAGTAAAGACAAATAGTAACAGTGTCCATAGCTCTAAATAAGAACATCCAGCCTGCTGAGGCTTTAAAAAAATAAGAACATTTTGACAATGCAGAGTATGCACCCAGGAACAACTATTTCTAAAATATAATATTTGGTCCAGAATCAAGTCCATTTAATCTCTGATCCAGTAAGGTAATTAAACTAGTACTTTAAATCAAGGTAAAATTTAAGTACTTTGCTGAACTGTGGCTGGAAAGAAGAGTATAAACACTAAAGCTACTATTTTAGCATCAATGTAGTGATATTGCAAGCTCTACCACCAAAATCTAAAAGGTCAAAACAAACAGGTATATCACATAATTTCTGTGCAGTTCAAAGTATTCTGATGAAAAGCTGGTCTTCTGAAATTTTAAAGTCCATCTCATTAGACTGTCATTCTTCTTCTGTCAAAGAAGGAATGGGATTCAATAAACTGTTGAAAATAAGTAAATTAATAATGAAATTAACTCAGCTGAGACTAGCAAATCTACCTATTTGCATTTATTAAAATGTGATATGATTTCAGAGTTGAATTGTGATCAATCTAATATGTTTTAGGATATGTGTTGAGAAAATGCATATGTAAGTGTCATGAAAATAAAGCTGAAAGAACAGATAATAAAACTGTTTTGATTTATTTACTGCCTAATCTTATTTCAAGACTACAGGCCTTTGTTTCTTATTTGTTGAACTACATACCAGAGTCACTACTGATGAGTCAGATATGCATGTTTACTGTTCTACTGACTTCTGCGTTCAAAACTGTGATTTCATAATGAAATTCAAACAAGCGCAAATTTATATTATTGCAGGCACTGTTACAGCCCATTTTTGCAGTAGCTAACTTTAGGCAAACACAGCTGTGCATTTGAATCTCACCATTTTCTATCTCCTCTACATATTCCAATATGTTGTATCTGAAAGGAACAAACCACTTTGTATAACGTCACATGCAATACAGCTGACAGAGTAGACACTCAAGTAAGAGCTTTAGGTAAAATGAAATGTAGTCTATGAGATGTAAATGTAAAGAATGACACTGGAGTAGTTATCTTTACGTAGAGGTGGTCTAGAATTCTGCCACATATTCTCCGAAGCCCATCCTGCCTACCAGACTGGTAGGAACACAAGATCCTTTCAGCACCAGCCACTATTCAGCACATGGAGAACTGGCTAAGGGAGAAGGACAGTAAAATAAACAGCATCTGAGTTATCAAAATGATATACATATTAAAAAAGCTATTATTTGACATTTTTCACCAAAATATGTTAAACATTATTTTGTGTTAAGTTTGCAACATATCTTAAATCTTTGGATCTTAGTGGAGAAGCATAATCAAATACCTGTCTTCAAGACCATCAAACACTTTTCTCAAGTCAGTAAAGATACTCCTGCTCAAGAGCTGGAAGAAAATATCAACAAAGCACTGCCAGGAGTAGAAACCGAGAGAATCAAGGTAAACTTTCAAAATACACATTCACATTAGACTCCAGGATTGACACATTTTGACTGGAATCATCATCATGCTGAACTGCTCTACATTGCATGTCCAGATATATCAATAATGTTATAAAAAATTCAAGGCCTAGTTGTAAGGGTGCTGAATGTCTATGGGGATGATACAGATAGAAAAGGAATTCCATTACCACCTCTTCAATCTATCTGGTGGAATCAGAAGAAAAGGGAAAAAAATGTATTTTGGTAGCCACAATTTCACTGATCCTACCCACAAGTGGAGAACTGTTTAAAGTAAGCTAATAAAACCCAGATGAAGCCATTCCAAAAGGAATCTTCATTTGCCATCTGGGATTAAATATTGGTTCCCAGTCTGTTTCTTAGGAAAATCCTGTCTCAAACTCCTTTGTTAACAGCCTTCTACTAAAAATCATGACCAGACTCTGAGAAAAGCAAAAGAAAAGTTTCCACACGAATAATCACCAGGAGGCTGATCTAAAAAATGCCCTTTGTAAAAGCACGGGGTGAAGACGGAACAGAACACAGATACTCTGCTAAATCAGAGTTGGTCTGCTAATGGATATTTTTCAATACCTACTCCATCTGCAAAAAAAAAAGAAAAATTTAAAAACCCAACAAAACTCATATGCTGATTAAATCATTTTAGACAGACGAAAAGGACCATTAGCAGGGAAAAGAAGAATAGAAAAGCTCGTTTATCACTTACTTCTTAAAGACAAAATTCTTAGGCACTTATTAGATCATTAGATAGTGAGCAGACAGTTTGAAACATATGTTTACTCAAGGCTAGTGACTGAATTAATTAAACTTGTACTACATAAATAATATATTTAAATTAAACCAACAGGATGATAATGGACACTTGACTTCATGAAGGCTCAAGGCACATTAGTTTGGGCACAAAACTACCTTAAAGGATTGCTTTTTCAGGAGCTCCTAAGAGTATGGGAATTCTTTGATAGAACAGAATAACTACAGGTGGATTAAAAACATCTTTCTACTAATCCTCTGTGAAGTTTACATAGAGTGAAATGTTATGCCATAAATGCATGTTTTTTCCCATTACTCCTGCTGCTATGGGTTTTCAGAACCACTTGCAATCACAAAAATAAACAACTCCGATTACTTTTCTGTATCTCATTCTTAGCTGC
>NW_008666402.1:6863-30052 GCF_000695815.1 Acanthisitta chloris | reverse complement strand
TTCTCATACACAAAAAAAGTATAGTGAAGAGAGTTTGCATTTTTAAATTTTTTGCTCAGAAAAATATTTCTAAAGTACCAAAAAGATTTAATGAAAATATGTATTTTATATCTAGAAGAACTCTCTCATGGATTTTATTCCAGCTAAGATATCAGTAGCAGTGCTGTTAAAAAAAGCCTGCACTCAAACAACTACAGTTTAAATTATAGATTCAGTGAAAACATGTTTGAAAGGATTTCATTATGTATATTAGGAAAGAGCCTGAATAAATTAAAATCATAATGCTTCCCGTAATTTCTTTTTCCACACTATTCAGATTTTTGCCAACAGAGCAATATGAAGAAAGAATACTTATAATGAAATTAAGTGAAAAAATAAAAGGCCAAAATCCTGATGTGGCCATTCAGCCATTCAGCAGTTACTAAAATGTACAAAGCAGATTTTGAAGCACACTTTTTCAGTAACAAAAAAAACCCCCTACTCTAAACTGTTGAATAACATATATATGATTCAATATATGGAAGTCCCATTTTAGTGTATGAAATATTAACTGGAAATGAGTTTGTGCACTGTATAGGTTTTAGCTATTAGAGTTACACAACTACATGCTTTCAATCAAGTTCAGTAAATGATAAAATTTTTCCATGGCAGAATAATCTAGGAAAGGCTCTGTGAATCTGGAATTTAATTTGTTTAACATAAGAGCTAGTCAGCATTTGATTGATTCAAGATGAGGAAACATAGTAGAGCTCAAAAACCTGTACATGAAGCTCTTGATTAAACACGACAGGAATCATAGTGTTGATTAATATGAAGTCATACCTCCAAGACCAGTTCCAATCCAACAGGACTGTAATTCTCAGGGAAATGACATAAAATCTTATGCTCTAAAGACATTGAAGATTTTGATCTTGGCACTACTGGGAAGGAATTCAATTTTATGTCATAATCCATGTTATGGAGTACGCTTCCACAGGAAGAAAAAGATGTGTGACAGAGTATAGATAATTTCCTCATCTGGTAACAGCAGTATTTTCATGAGGGGAAATGTTCCCCACAAAGGGAAATGAGAACCTACCTACTATTTCCTCTTTGTTTCAATACTGCATATAATTGTCAAAATAAAATAGTCTCACCTCTATATTTTTCCACAAATTTTAGGATTATTATAGATTTTATATTCTTCTCAGGAAATATTCTGCCCTCTGTAAAAGAATCTGGACATTTCAAAGAAAATTCAAACAAAGTTTTTCTTAATGTTGTCTTTTAGGAGAATTATATTTGCTATTACATTTTATGCCTCTGCAGAAAGAGTAAGTCTCCTTCCCAAATCTAGACAACTTCACCAGTTCCTCTCAAAGAACATACTGTCTGATAAAAAAGTATTCACACAAACGCTTTGTCATGGTGGCATACAAACTTTCTCATTTTAGGGAAAGGCTCAGAGGTGTCAAGACAACCAGTCAGAACACCAAAGAATTGTTTACACCAACATGACATGGTCATCAGCACCATGGGCAGAATATACATCCCTCATGCTTTTGCCTTCATGATTCTTCCACAGTAGCACAGCAATATAAAGTTACTACAAAAGCCAACAGTTTGTTTCAGTTCACTAGGACTGACAGGAGGCAAAGAAAAGATATCACAGTCCTTCACTGCTGTCTTGTACTGTTTCTTCAGTGTGTATACAAAGCCCAGATTTATGGGAAAAAAAACGGAAAACAACCAACTGATATCATGGTTGACTTATATTCAGGCCTTCTTAGTCAAGGTGTTCACTAGACATGGTACTTGAGGAGTTCAGATGAAATTGTCCTGCCTGTGCTATTCAGGCTGAGCAGATGCAAGCCTCTGGGATATTGGGTGATGTTCTGGAAAAGAACCGATATTAAAATAAGCTTATCTCCAACTCCAAAAATAAGGCCATGGCAATCCATGTATGGTACATGGAATTCATGCCAAAACAACAAAATTTGAGTAAAAAATTGGATTTAAATCAAGTAGCACTATATCAACTGCAATCTATGCTCATGCATTTGGGAACTTCTTAGTCTCACTATTGTCTTCCCATCTCTTCTCTTTATTTTTTCAGTCCTGAAAAGCTGTGTGTTTAATGTGGCTTCTGAAACATGAGCCTTCAATGCAGACATCTCACAAACAAAACATAAAAATAATTGTTCGCATTTTAAGTATGAGAAAAAGTTTTAAATGTCTTTGTTAGCATAGATTTGTTCCAAGATAAACAAGACACCTAATCTGCATCGTGATATGTGTTGAAGAATGTGAAATCTATCAGACGATTAGTAATGCACTCAGTGACAGCCCTCTTTTTTTTTTTTTTTACCAGGTTTAATCATATCACTTCACAAGGTTTTTATTCAGCTGTTGTCTATATCACTAGCTTCTTTGAGCTATCCCATGAGCAAACTCAGATAAAAAATCAATTTTTTTAATTTCTATTTTGGAACATAAAAAAAAAATTAACACAATTTTTTTTGCATTTGTAAAAAAACCTGTAGCATTAGAAAACTATTAAAAATTTTGCTTTGGGAACACAAATTGTTTAAGTTTGGTACATACACATTCAGTTTCACAACTCTTTTTCTAAGGAGTATTTCAAAGGAAGGCTTGTTTCAAATTAAAAAATGAATTCAATATTGTTAAAAAAAGTGACAAGGAGAGAAAATAAGAATATGTTTTAGCCCAGTACACAAATATAAAATGTGATAGTGTCCCTGAGGAGCTTTGTGCCTGAATCAGCACCATGTGACAATATTTATTTCCCTCTTTTTCAGTAGCCAGGTATTAGTTAAAACCTTGGCTTATGAATCTGCTATTTCTGCATATAGGATGAAGTGTAGCAATATTTACACTTCTTTTACACTTAACAAATTTTACAATTATTCCTTGTCTCAAACCTGCCTCCTGGAATCCCAAATACAACTTTTTAAATATGAGGAAAGGGGAGAAGTCAAACACATAATGTCAGATTGGAAAGAACCAGTGATTCAGCTTTATAGCTTCTTCACTCATATTCAAGTTATCTTTGATCCAGGTTTCCATTAACCTTCTCTCTCATTGATTTCTTTCCAGTCATGAGCAGTATTCATGCCTAGCTCACTGTGCTAAGTCCTCACCCCATCAGTCCCTCTTTCTGCAGTCTGCTGATCTCCCAGGTGAGTTGCTGCTTTCTCCTATCCTGATATTTCATGCATTTCTTCAGTAAATGCTGAGGTAATAATTTCTGTGAATTTGCTCTAACTGGCTGCCAAAATCCAAATTTCTGTTAAAATACCAAAAGTATACAAAGTTTTCCAAAGTAAAGGGTCAGATTATTGGTAGATTTGGTTTTGTGTTTTGAGCTTGTTTGGGTTTTTTTGAGGAGTGGTGGTGTAGGGTTTGTTTGGTTTTAAGATGGACAAAATAAAAGATACTGACCTAGCCTTGTTCTCCACAAATAATTCTGTGAAGACCAAAGCACATAAAGACATTTATTCTACAGGTTTATGACTCTTGACTGAAGCCTTATCTGTGTTTGGAGATTTTTCCTGTGTTTAACTGTGTGAAGTCATAGTACTGTTTTTCTGGCTGTTGGAATGCCAGAGTTTTCTTCCTGTTTTCACATTAAAACTTGCTTGTCTTTGTGATGTGTACATCTGTCAAATCTTAATTAAACCAGTCAATGAGCTATTGGAGTAGGGGAGAATAGTTAGACACTGGAAATTAAACTAAAACCAAACTAATCAGTTGAATCAGAGTTTTTCAAACAAACATTTTCCAGTAAGACTGAAACCAATTTTTAATTGTATCCAGGCTCCTTATGCTTATCCTTGCCTTGACATTCACTGCAGCATTTTGTCACTATGAGGAAGACAATAAAAAAGCTTAACAAATTCTGGAAGTATTTCTGAAGTTCTGGCAAGACTGGCAGATTTCAGAGCTCCAATAATACTACAGGCAAAGTATTTTTCACTTATTGACATCAATAAATGAGGTAAGGCCATAGAAATCACCAATGCATATGAACGATATAATAATAGTAATTCCCACTAGTTAAGCAAAGGATATTTTGCCATTCTTAGCTTATAGTTATTAAGGAACAGATAAACACAAAGCAGTGATTTCAAATTGTTCACTTTTTCACCCAAGGTTTGAAACTGGATGTCCCATTCTCTGAACATAAGCTGGAGTGTGTAAATGATAGAGTTGATAGACACACAAGCATTTCTACAACTGAGGGGTGGCCAAACACAAAGCTGAACAGATCTGTGACATGAAAGTACACTGAATTCCCTTCCTTTTGTGAGCTCTCTACAGACAAGTGAAAGATGTCCAAAATGAAGACAAGGGGACAAAAAAAATATAAATTACAGATTTATCAGTATACTTTCTTTCTGATATGACCTGCTGGCATGCAGCATACTCTGCTCAGTCCCCCCTTATCATAGCCTCCAGACCCATACCTTTCATGCAACCAGGTTGTTTTATAACCCTAATGGAACAGCTTGGACTCAGGATTCCTACTCTACAAACTAAAACTGCCTAAAATGCTTTTGACTGACACATTTTTTAGACATTTGCATTCCTACGTCCAACTCCTGTATTTCTTCCTCAGAATAAAATGTCTTCACATGGACTTATCTTTTCTACAAAAAGGGAAAATAAGAATTTTGCTGTGTTTTGTATGGTCCCTATGAGAATGTAGTTTGGAGAATTATTTGGGCAACTAGGAATTAGAATCTACAGGAGCAGACAGGAGTTAGCAGAGAACAGATAGCTTTCATGTATGTGTGTGTGTGTGTGTGAGCATCCATATGACTGCATTTCTGCATGAAAAAGCCTTTATCATTTGTGGAGTGTCTCAGCTAAGAGGAATATATGTGGTTTTATAACCGAGATACCTAAACCAATTCTCAAGTATCTGACAGTGTCAGTTAGTTCTTCTAAGCCTCCTTTTTGTAGTGCAGTGCACCTGATCTATAAAACATTATTATTGCCAATTGAATACTGCCATACTACCAAAAGTGTAAGAGAAAACAAGGAGTTCACACTCTCCTGTTTGAAGACATTAGCTACCTGTGTGCATGAAAATTTAATTACCTTCAGTTCCTTCAGTTACTCTATGTTGTAGTGATTTGATAGCTTTTTGCATTTTTGGCATAATGTTAGAGACAGTCAGCATTTTGTGTAAAGGTGTACAAACGTATTATTTAATGGTATTGTTCTGCCTCATCCATATTAATTCAGCACCACTGAGGTTTTTCTAAGAATTCCTTGGTCAGATATCCAAAGGCAACCTACAAGAAAGATGGAGAGAAACTATTTGCAGGAACATGTAGTTACCGGAGAAGAGGGAACAGTTTCAAACTGAAAGAGGGCAGGTTTACGTTAGATATTAAGAAAAAATTCTTTACCCTGAGGGTGGTAAGGCACTGGCACAGGTTGCCCAGAGAACTTGCGGATGTCCTATCCCTGGCAGTGTTCAAGGTCACGCTGGATGAGGCTTTGCAAAGCCTGGTCTAGTGAAAGGTGTCTCTGTCCATGGTGGAGGGTTTGGAATGAGATGACCTTTAAGGTCCCTTCCAAACCAGGCCATTCTATGATTCTGTGACTCTGTGTATGTGGCACACCAGGAAGGTGCGAAGCTGAAATTAGTAAAGAAGAGCAAGAAGACAGGCACTTTTCTGTGTACAGAACAATCTGCAACTGAGCCCTCCACAGTAAAGTAAGTGAAGAACTCAGCTGATAGACCATGACAGAATCCCTTCAAAATAAAGAATGAGTGGAAAAAAGGATAAAACTGGATGAATTGCATTTATCACTGTTATTGGAAAGAAGCATGATCTTAAATTAACTGTTCTGGTAAGTTAAGAATCTGTTGTGTTTTAAGACGCAATATCTCACATCTCTTTGGATGATACTGAAGAATGGATTTCTTAAATGATGGGAAAGAAACAAGTTGTCATAAGTGACCTGTTTACATATTGGGAACGGAATCATTTGGAGGACATATGAAGGGCTTTCCAGAAATGTGCATTTTCCTTTATTTCACACAGACTGAAGGTCTGCAGTTGTTGCAGTGCAGTGCTTTGATACAGATTCAAGGCTTTTGCCTGTAGCTGCTACTGCTGTGATTAACAAGTGCTCTCCACTTAACATCTAAGTGTAGGTCCAAGGCTGAAATCTATTCCAGAATTAGATCTAAGAAAAGCCATCACCTTACATTCTTTAGATTATTTTGTAAGACCACCTTCATCACTCAAGCTTTCCCAAAGGGCCTGAGTGAAGGCAGTAAAGTAGGATTATAAAACAACTGTCTGTCAATAAAAGGACAGCAAGAGTGCAATAATCATTTTTATTCAGAAAACAGCAGCTTATAATTTTATCTGGCATAAGAAGGACAATTAATTACAACTTTTGAAATATTTATGGTGGTGTTTTAGTTCTGCAAACTGCTTGGACAGGAATGTGACAAGTGTTTTGAAAATGTTAATATACTGAGTATACAGTGGGATGTGTGTCTGTGTATTTTATAGATATATTCATTTAATATATTACACATATGTGGAGGTGTTATGATTAGGAGTTCAGAGATGTGATTTATTACCTGAACATATACCCTTTATCTTCTTGCTGTCTAATTTCTCTTTTCTGAAGTTTATTCCAGCATCCAAATCTTTAATAAGCATGATTTTTGTCCTGAAATAGAGAAACAGGAATCTTAGGAGTTGTTTGTGTGGTCTTTTTTTCTTTCACACTGCTCCTTCCTCTCCAATTTATACCTGCCTGAAGCCTGCAGTAAAAAAGAGTTGGGTTGCATTCCCTGAAAGGTTGTCCTATACATAAAAAACTGCTGTTGACATATTATCTTCAACTAAATAATATAAACATTTATGCTAAATATGTTTGCTAATAAAAAAACCCAGATCCTCAGTTTACCACAACTTTCCAAGACTTTCTTCTAAGCATTAAAAGGTGCTGTAATTACTGTAAAGCAATAGAAACCTAGCAAGGTAATGTAGGTATTAGTTTAATCTATGACTGCACTGTTATATATACACTAAAAAGCTTGTTAAACAGATCTAATAGGAGTTAAAAACAGATACACTAAATGAGAATATATTCAATTTACCCATGTACAACTGGCAGTGCCAAAAAATAAGGTGAAGAGCTCAGACTCTTAAAGCCTAAAAATTAAAGGGCAGGAGAGGGTTGGGAGAGGAGGGGAAGGGACAGAGGTGAACACAGACACACACATACACTAAAGGTAGTCTCTATGAGAAGCTGACAGAAGTTTCCCCCATGTTTGTTGGAGCCAGTGACAGCTGACTAAAAGCTAGATCTGCCACTGGCCAATGCCAAGCCAATCAGCAACCGTGGTAGTGACTCTGGGATACCAGATTTAAGAAGGGGAAAAAAGTTACTGCACAACAGCAGCTGAAGACAGAGAAGAGAGGAGTGAGAATGTGTGAGCGGAACAGCCCTGTAGGCACTAAGACCAGTGAAGGAGGATGGGAAAAAGATGCTCCAGGTAACAGAGCAGAGATTCCCCTACAGTATGTGGTGAAGGCCATGGTGAAGCATGCTGTTTCACCTTCAGCCCATGGAGGATGCCACACTGAAGCAGGTGGATGTCCAAAGGAGGCACAAAGAGGCTGTGCTGGAGCAGGTCCCTGGGAGGATTTGTGGTACCATGGAGAGTGCAGCCCACACTGGAGCGGGTTTTTTGGCAGGACTTGTGATTCCACAGGAGACCCATGCTGGAGCAGTCTGTTCTTGAAGGACTGCATCCCATGAAAGAGACCCATATTGGAGCAGTTCATAATGAACTGCTGCAGCCCATGGGAAGGGCTCACATTTGAGAAGTTCATGGAGGACTGTCTGTCATGGGAGGGACCCCGTGCTGCATCAGAGGAAAAGTGAAGAGCCCTCCCACTGAGAGGGAAGGAGTGGCAGGGACAATGTGTGAAGAGTTGACCACAGGCCCCATACCCAGTCCCTCTGTGCCACTGAGGGAGAGAAGATTGAGAAAATGAGGAGTGAATTTGAGCCTGTGAAGAAGGGAGGGATGAGGGGAAGGGGCTTTAAGATTTGTTTTTTACTTCTCTTTATTCTACTTTGATTTGATTGGTATCAAATTCAACTCATTTCCCCAGGTCAAATCTGTTTTGCCCATAATGGTAATTAGTAAGTGACCTCTTCCTGTCTCAACCCATGACACTTTCATTATATTTTCACTCCTCTGTCCTGCTGATGAGGGCAGTGCCAGAGCAGCTTTGGCAGACACCTGGTGTCCAGCCATTCAACCCACCATAGAATGCAATTCACTTATTCTGAACAACCTGTGACAAGACTATCCCATCATTTAAGTCATGGCAACAGAGTAGATGAGATCAGAGAGCTGGAAAAAAGAAGTATTCCATTTTAGGAAGCCGACCACTATACTGATACTTGGAGTAGCCAGAATCATACAGGGATCTGGTTTTTTTATGACTACAGTTCTAGCAGTCCTGAGGTGTAGCCATATGTAGCTAAGATGCTACAGAAGGAGGACAGCATCATGAATTTGTTTCAATTGAGCAGACGTGGAAAAGGAGCATATGGTGAGCAGGATTGATATAATTTCTTACTCAAATACCATCTTCATGCCTTACCTAGAACATGCATTTTTCTGCTGAAGACAACAGGCAGCCAATACTGGTTTAGTTGTTCCCTTTGAGGATGGGTGGAAGTTTCAGCTGAACAGGAATTGCTTCACTAAGGTAGAATACAACAGTGCAAGAAAAAGGACTTCTTTGAGATCTACTAGGCCTTCTTCAGCAGACCACACCTGACACTCTACTTGAATATGCTAATACCGTCACACTACCTTCACATTACCTTCAAAATATTGGTAAAACATTTGCCAAACAAGGATCTTAAAATCCCTTTCTAATTTAATAATTTTCTCATCCTCAATTTTGTGCCTCTGTGCATTCTGAACTCTAACCTCAGTTAGCATCTCTTTGTATTTTTAATTTGAAAGAAAATGTTAATGAGCCACACTGCTGCAATACATATAACAAAAGAAGAAAAACATTGCCTGCTTCACTTTTTTGCTTCACAAGAGCTGCATAGGACATCCAAGAGACTGGTTTGTTTAAAAAAGCATGCCTGCTGTTATCACCAGCACTTATCTGAGAGTCTTGCAAATCACCATTGTTCAGCTGGAGTTTTTGCATTTGTTGATCTAGTCTGCTGATCACTGTGCATTATTACTTACAAAAGAACCAAAATGTCCAGTATTGCTTAACCTGCAGGACAAAGCCAAAAAAAAAAAGGAAAGGAAAGCTTGGCAGTACAATTCAGGACATTAATCCTACCTTCTCAAATTTGTAATAGCATTGCTAACTAGAAAGGGGATGTTTAATTACTTTTCACAGATAATTATAAAAAACTACATTCTAGATACTCCAACTAAGGTTAACTTGCTCCTGAAGTCATCACTGCAAGCCTTGCATGGGTCAAAGTATACACACCAAGCTTAAAAACAGAAAATACAAAATGGCATGGTGAGATGAAGGACTAAACCAAAACACACATAATGAAAATGTCTAAATAATAGACATTCATTACAAGCTGAAAGAAACAGCAAAAAAAGTAAGAAAGGGGAAAGGAGCAGGTAGGATGAGTCCAAACTAAATTGATTGAAAACAAGTCAGTTGTCAAAGTAGTAGTCTGTGACAATTCAGTGCTACCACAAGCTGGGGACTATTTTGTGATATAGGAGAGAGAGAAGCAATTGCACAGTACAGGAAAAGCTTTTCTAAGTGATCACCTGATATATGATATACATTATGACCATCATCAACAGTAAGAACTATTCTATTCTGCAATAGGTGGGTATTGTGATTTAACTGCATCTGGCAACTAAGCACCTCCCAGCCATGCACTCATTCTCTCCTGGTGGAATGGGGAAGAAAATCAGAAGGGCCAAAGAAATCTCCTGGGTTGAGGAAAGGACAGTGTAATAGGTGAATCAAAAGTCATGCATGCAAGGAAAGCAAAACAAGGAATTAATTCACTGCTTCCCATGGGCAGACAGGTGTTCAGCCATCTCCAGGACTGCAGGGCTCCATCATGCATAACCATTACTTGGGCAAACACCATGACTCCAAACATCACCCCCTTCTTTCCTCTTCCTCCAGATTTATATGCTGAGCATGATGCCATATGGTGTGGCGTCAGCTGTCTCACCTGTGTCCCCTTCCAATCCCTCGGGCACCCTCAGGTCCCTCACTGGTGGGGGTGAGAAACAGGAAATGCCTTGGCTCTGATTAAGCACTGCTCAATGATAAGGCAAACATCTGTTTTGTTATCAAACCTGTTTCCAGCATAAATTCAAAGCACAGATACTAAGTACTAGGAAAAAAATTAACTGCATTACAGCTGAAAACAGCACAGCAAGGTATATTTTTCTTTGCCATCCTTTGCTTATTTGCATGAAAGTCAAGTGATGAATCATTTAGCACTTTATGGTCAGTATTTTTTTTCCAAAACTGTCTACTTCCTGCATATATTTTTTTCAGATCTCATTGAAACACATTTTCCTAGAAATTAAAAGGGCCTGACTTGGATCACCCCCACCACCAATTTTACAATGCCACCACAATACCATTTACAGTTTCTTTCAGCTTGCCTGAAAAAGTTGCGTGTTTTGGAAAGGAAGAAATGTTAAAAAAAAAAGAGAGATACATTACTAGAAATATAAACAATATAAAGGGAAATCTTTCCAGAACAAAGCTTACAAAGTTCCTGAATTTTTTTTCTATGCTACTAGTAGAAAGACTTGCATGATACGGTATAATAAAATACATTATGGAGCAATGTCAAAGAACACATGACAAGGAAACAGTTGAATTGCTGGCTTGCTGAAGCATGTTAAGTATGCCGCATTAGCTCAACTCTACTTCCATTGAAGCCAATGTCAGTGCTTAATTGCAAACACCATTACACACCTTTCAGAAAAATATTTTATGATGCCATCTACTTATTCATGATAACAAGTTTACACAATTTCCTCACACCAAAAAAAGGGAAGAAAGCACAACACCAAAAAATATGCATCTCCAGTGCTACTCATAGTTCAGTGTTTTATACACAAACAGCCTCTCACAGAATGACAGAATCATTTAGACTGGAAAAGACCTCTGAGATCATCAAGTCCAACCTTTGACGAGCCACCACGCTGTCAACTAGACCGTAACAATGTGCCACATCACTTCCCTGAGCAGTCCATTCCAATGCTTAACCACACTTCCCAGGAAGAAATTCTTCCTGATGGCCAACCTGAACATATCCTGGTACAACTTGAGGCCATTTCCTGTTGCTAGTAGCCTGTGAGAAGAGATTGACCCCCACTTCGTTGCAATGTCCTTTCAGGTAGTTGTAGAGAGCGATAAGGTCTACCCTGAGCCTTCTTTTCTCCAGGGCAAATTAATCCAACTCCCTTATAGGATAACCCACTCCTCAGAGGACTTACTCTCTAGATCCTTCACCAGTTCTGTTGCTCTTCTCTGATCACTCACCAGCACCTCAAAGTCTTTTTGAAGTGAAGGGCCCAGAACAGGACGCAGTACTCAAGATGCAGCCTCACTGGTGCCAAGTACAGAGAGACAATCACTTCCCTGGTCCTGCTGGCCACACTGTTCTTGATATAGGCCAATATCCCATTGGCCTTCTTGGCTACCCTGGCACACTACTGGCTCATGTTTCAATGGCTGTTGATCAGCACCCCTAGGTCCTTTTCTGCTGGATCACTTTCCAGCCATACTTCCCCCAGCCTGTAGCATTGTGACGCAAGTGCAGGACCTGGCACTTGGCGTTATTGAACCAACAAGGAAGGCCTTGTTGACAATGTGAAGATAGGGGGTGGCCTTGACTGTAGCAATCATGAGACTGTAGAGTTCAGTATCAAACAAAGATGTAGCAGGACAGCAACTCAGACTATAACTATGGACTTCAGGACGACTAGCTTTAAAGTATTTAGGGATCTTCTTGGACAAATCCCATGGGAGCACGCCCTGCATGGAAGAGGGGCCCAAGATAGATGGTTGTTATTTAAGGCTCTCTTCCTCCAGGCTCAAGAACATTGCATCCCAAAGAGAAAGAAATTCAGCTAAGGGCACATGAAACCTCTGTGGATGAACCAAGAATTCCTGTCATGACTGAAATGTAAGTAAGAAATTCATACAAGATGAAAATGGGGTCAGGCCACTTGTAGCAAATATAGAGAGGTGGTCAGAGCTAGTAGATATGAGACAAGAAAGGCCAACACCAGCCTTTAGTTGAATCTGGCCATGGATTTCAAGGATTAAAAAAAAAGGTTTTTTTATAAATACATAAATACCAAAAGGAAAAAAAAGGATAACATAGGCCCACTTGTTAATGGAGAGGGGACCCTGATAACAGAGGATACAGAGAAGGCAGAGATATTTAATGCCCTCTTTCCATCAGACTTTATGGACAAGGTCAGTCTGCAGGAATCTCTGAACCAAGAGACCAGGGTAAATGAAGGTGAACAGAAAGACTTTCTCTTGGTCAAAGAGCATAGGGTCAGACAACACCTCATTAAACTGGACATCCACAAATTCACGGGTCCCACAGGGATGGATCCACATGTGCTGGGAGAGCTGGCAGACATCATAGCTAGGCCACTGACAATAATCTGTGAAAAGACATGGAAATTAGGAGAGACACCTGAAGACTGGAAGCTGGCAAATGACACCCCAATCTTCAAATAGGGCAAGGAGGAGGATTCAGGGAACTATCAGCTGGTCAGCCTCACCTCAGTCCCTGGAAAGGTAATGGAATAGGTCATTCTGGAAGCCACCTCTGTCCACATGGACGACAAGAATGTGGTCAGAAGTAGTGTAGTGGTTTAACCCCAGTCAGCCACCAAACACCATGCAGCTGCTCACTCACTCTCCCACCAATGGGATGGGGGAGAGAATCACAAGGGTAAAAGCTACAAAACTCATGGGTTGAGATAAAGACAGTTTAATAGGGAAAGCAAAGGCTGCGCACACAAGCAAAGCAAAACAAGAAATTAATTCACTGCTTCCCACAGGCAGGTGTTCAGCCATGTCCAGGGACCTATCATGTGTAATGGTTACTTGGAAAGACAAATGCCATTACTCCAGATGTCCCCCTCTTCCCCCTTCTTCCTCCCATGTTATATACTGAGCATTATGTCATATGGTATGGAATATCCCTTCGGTCAGTTTGGGTCACCTGTCCTAACTGTGTATCCTCCCAAGATCCAATGCACCCTCAAGTTCCTTGCCATTGTGCTAGTACAGAAATCTGTAAAGGCCTTGGGTCTGTGTAAGCTCTGGCCAGCAATAACAAAAAACATCTCTACATAATCATCCCCGTGTTCTGCACAAATACTGAACATAGCCCCATACTAGCCACTGTGAAGAAAGTTAACTCTACTTCAGCCCTAACAAGCACAAGTAGTTAGCACGTGTTCACTAAAGGCAAGCCATGTTTTACCAACCTGATTGCCTTCTACAACAAAACAACTGCCCGTATGTATGAAGGGAGAGTAGTGGACATTGTTTACCTTGACTTCAGCAAGGCTTTTGACACGGTGTCCCACAGCATCCTCATTGGAAAACTGAAGAAGTGTGGGTTGGATGAGTGGACAGTAAAGTGGATTGAGAACTGGCTGAGGGCAGATCCAAGAAAGTTGTGATCAGTAGCACAGAGCCCAGCTGGAAGCCTGTCAATAGCAGTGTCCCCCAGGATTCTGTACTGAGCCCAGTTTGGTTCAGATAAGTCATCAATGACTTGGACAAGGGCAGAGTGCCTTCTCAGAAAGTTTGCTGATGATACAAAACTGGGAGAAGTGTCCAATACCTCAGAGAGGTGTGCTGCCCTTCAGAGGAACCTCCACAGGTTAGAGACATGAGCAGAGAAGAACCAACTGAAAGAAACCAACTGCAGGGTCCCGTACCTGGGAAGGAATAACCCCAAGCACTGGTACAAGTTTGGTGCTGACTTACTGAATAGTAGATCTGCAGAAAAGGACCTGGGGGTCCTGGTGGACAGAAAGCTGTCCACAAGTCAACAATGTGCCATTGCAGACAAGAAGAAGGCCAATTGTATCCTGGGATGCATTAAGAAGAGTGTTGCCAGCAGGTTGAGGTAGGTGATCCTGCCTCCCTAGTCAGCCACATCTAGATATTGTATCCAGTTTTGTGCTCTTCAGTATAAGAAGGACATGGAGCTCCTGACACAGGCATGGCAGAGGGCAACAAAGATGACTAAGAGACTAGAGCACCTCACTTACAAGGAAAGGCTGAGGGAGTTTGGCCTGTTCAGTCTCAATTAAAGATAACTGAGAGGACCACATTAATGAATTCAAGTACATGAATGGGAAGTCCCAAGGTGATGGAGTAAGGCTCTTCTCAGTGGTAGAAACCAATATAACAAGAGACAATGGACAAAAACGCATGCACAAAAAGTTCCACCTGAATACAAGGAATAACTTCTTTACTGTGTGAGTCACTGAGCACTGGAACAGGTTGCCCAGAGACATTGTTGATTCTTCCTCACTAGAGATATTCAAGAATGGTCTGGATGCAATCCTGAGCCATGTGATTTAGGATTGCCCTGATCAGGTAGGAAGGCAGGATCAGATGACCCATTGTGGTCCCTTCCAACCTAACTGATTCTGTGATTCTGTGAAGAAGAGCATAAGTGTAACATAAAAATCTGTGGAGCAGATAATAAATTCTGGATTTGCTTTAAATAGTAGATCTGTATCACAGCTGCACATTTCATTCACCAAATTCAGCCATAAAGCTTCTCCATGAACTTCACACAGTATAACAGAGATGATTTAGTGCTTTTGCTTGAGTACAGAAAGGTTAGGAAGAAACTTAGCACATAAAAATGTATAACAGAAGCTTTCTGTCTCTGCACAATTAGACTTTCTACTGTAATTTGTCAGGAATGATTGCTCAGATATTACTTTAATAGAAGCAAGCAATGTTTTCTCAAATAATTTTGAATCTCTTTGTTAAAACAAGACTGAAATGCTCAATTAGCAAGTAACATACAGCAAATGTACTATTTAAAGGAAGAAATACAGTGTTGGTTTAGATGTTTCAAAAATTTGTCTTCTAAAAATACAGGCACAAAGTCACAGCTAACTTAATATTTATAAAAGACTTCTTTTAAGTTTTGATTTTTCACATTTACTTTTTTAAATAGTATTGTCATTTTAAGTAGCACTTTGTGAAAGTACTTATTTTCCTTGTTGGGGTCCTTCCATTCAACCCTCTTTTTAATAACAATATAATAGAAAATATAACATTTCAAATGTGGCTATTCTTACTTGTGCTTATTTTTTTTCTAAAGAAAGTATTTTTCTGATGTATATAAAGTAAGCTATTTGAAATTTGAGGCATGCAATGTGTATGGTAATAGCCTCATCAGATCAGACTAGCAATGTTTCAGTGACCAATGTTCCATAAAGACACCGTACAAAATATTTCTGAGGACAGATTAAGAAACAGAATAGTGACTGGCATCAGATAAATGACAACCTATACTCCTTAGTAGTAGAAGAGAGAGTACAGAACTATGAAGGTAAGAGAATCTTTATATGTTTGGAGTTTGATTACCTACAGTGTAGGAAATACTACTAATTGTACCAAGAGATGAAGTAGAATCTATCAAATGATGAAAGAGAAGAAAAATGGATAGACTACTGAGACCTATGAAAACATGCACAATAAGTCTTCACAAAACACACATCTCTTAGAATATGGCACGTGCAATATTCATATCTGGAAGCTGACATGTGGAGCCTATCAATAAAGCTATGACACATAGAACAGAGTGGTAAGCTAATTCTCAGAGAAATCCTTTTTATTATATGAGACACAATGGAAATCAGAATTCCTTTTTTACCACACACCAATTCATAGATGACTTTAGGCTTCCAGAAAGCATGCAGTTCATTTTTCATTTAGCAGTCCTCTTGATGTGCTGGCCATAAGCCTATGTGCCATAAATGTATGTATGCCAAGATATTGCCAACTGTGGCATGAAAAAAACCCCCAACAACATAAGTCTTATCATATCACCTACCAGGAAAAAGAGACTTTGAGGGAATGGGGAAGCACAGGGCGGGAGGGGTATTGAAGTCTTTATTGCTTGGGTTTTGTTGTTGTTTTGTTGTTGTTGTTGCTATTGTTGTTGTTGTTGTGTTGTTTTGTTTTGTTTTAAAATAGGATTTATTATAAGATTACTATAATTTTTAAACAAAAAAATTATTTCAATACACTATGCCATTAAATCTGTAAAAATCTTACTGATTTTAACAGATGTGTATCATTCTTTCAGACTGCTGCTGCTTTGTTTGTGATTTCACTGTTTTTGTAGAGTCCTGTGCAAATATTATGTCAATATCGTATAATGGATGGGTGAAAATTTTATAGGTTTTCATTTTTATTAGTCACGTTTTACTGTTTTCAAATAGACTTGATACTATGATCTAGTTTAAATGTTAGCAATCCTCATTTGAAGGATAAGATTTTACTAGGACTGGGTAGTCCAAGTTACGCCAAGAGAATGTCCCATTTTTTGCACTTCTAGATCAGAGTCTGACTGCAGCCATGGGGGGCTCAGCACAAGGTAGCTGCCCAAATGGTTACTTCTCTCATTTCTTTAGTATGTTTTGAGCGTACAAAGTGCTACTGTTGATGCCATTGGTATCTCAACTAGTCGCACTGTGATCAGCGTAGGCATAAGTTAAAGGTTACAGTGAAACCCATGGACAGACCACAGGACCTTTTAATTCATAAGAACACCAAAGAAGTTCTTATTTGTTCCTTTCTACAGAGGTATTGTTTGAATGGGTCAGTAAATAATTTAGTAAATATTTATAAATAGATACATATTAAATATGCATAAATATATTATGCATGTTCCAGTTGAAGACACAGAAATCATCAGACTAGAGAGTGAGACTACACTGTCTAACTTGGCATTTTTACATCAGATCTTAGTGCCTGTCTTTGGATGGAGGCTTCTACTCATATAAATACAAACTGCAGTGGGACTATAGCTGTCATAAGATTAAAAAGAGCCACACATTTGATTCATAATAAACCACCACATCAAAAAATCTTCAGCATGCTTCTTCTGTTCCTCTTTTCCTTATTCTAGCCAAAACATATACATAAGAAATAAGGAAAAACAGCTTCTGGACACACCCATTTTTAGCAGGTGATTTTCATTATTTGAAATAAAAGAAGGAAAGTGGGAATGAAACACACCAGAAATTCTTATGTTTCAACCTAATACTTTATGCAATGACATTGTCTTTTAACTCCTGCTTCTTAAATATTTTGTGCTGCAATAACATCTCTAAGATGCTGCAAGCCATAGATCTGATTGTCCTACATAGTTTGTATTGTAATACTATTTGTGATGCTTTGTAATTTCAAGTATTTTCTAAAACAACTATTTATGTTTTCTAGAAGGCTAAATTACTTTTGTATTCTTGGCCCTGGAATCAATAGGTCCAGACCACACTTGTGGAATGACCCTGTGCAAATCTTTTCATCTTTTTATGCATTATGTTCCCTGCCTGTAAAGATTCAGACTTCCTCTGTGAAATGTTTAGTAGCAGCAAATGCCATCATTAAGTCTCTTCTGAAAACATGGAAAAGAGAAAACTGAGGTGGTTAGAAGGTTTGCTCAAGGAAAATAAAGAATCTGTGTCAGATCTGCATTTTGAATGCACTTATTTGCTTCAGGATTTTTCAATGACTCAATTTGTGGAAGTGAGGTGAGGACAGAACATTGTACATTTTAATGCCTTTTGTTGCTAGATAGAATTACTTAAACAACTTTATCACAAAGGGGCAAAGAAGGTTGTGTCATTGTGAAATTACGTAAGATCAAAAGAAGTGTTAATATACTTACTAAATATTCACAAATACATACAAATTCATAAAAGAAAAAATATATATTTTTAGAACAAAACTTTTCTGGAGAGGATGCTCTCAGTTCCAACATAAAAGTATCCTTCATTATAGAAGCAAAACCAGAAGAAAACAGATCTTCATAGCATTCCCTCTTGTTCTGCTTTTATAGTTTCAAGACTCTTGCAAGAAAATGACAGAAGGTATTGCAGATTTTTTTTGTTAGAACATCATCACCCTCCAAACTCTTAAAAAATGTCTCATTTATACACACCAATCACTGAGAAAACCATGAAAGAAAGGATTAACATTGTATATTGTCAGACTGGCAAATAGACTATCTCACGCTACCCAGTAGTCCAGAAGGTAAAAATCAGAGACTGAGACAACAAAAGGAATCTTGTGATTGGTATCTACTACAGGCTACTTGATCAAGGAGAGCCTATCAGCAAAGCCTTCTTGCTTCAGCTACAGAAGACATTGCAGGCTCTTGTCCTTCTGGGGGAACTTCAACCTCTCCCACCTCTGCTGGAAAAGTATCATGACAAGCTGTAGGCAATCCAGAAGACTCCTAGAATGCATACGGGATAACTTCCTGACCTAGATAATAGACAGCCCTACTGGAGGGAATGCAACCCTGGACCTGATGGTCACCAGTGTAATTGAGCCAACTGAGGGCATCAAGATTGGAGGCAATCTGGGCTGCAGTGATCATGCATTAGTGGAGTTTGCAGTCCTGATGGATATTGGCCTGGTAAGGAGTAAAGTCAGGTCCCTGAGATTTAGGGAAGCAAACTTCCAGCTTTTGAGGGAGCTAGTCAATAGGATCCCCTGGGACACCGCTCCCAGGGACAAGGGAGGAGAATAGACCTGGCAGATCTTTAAGGAATTCTTCCATACACTGCAAGAGCTAGCAACCCCAGGAGCAAGAAATTGGGCAAGGAAGGCATGACTGAGCAGGGACCTGCTCATCAGACTGAAAGGAAAGAAGTAAATGCACAGTGGGGACAAGGACAGGTAACCTGTGAGAAGTATATAGACATGAAGTTTGATTGTGTAGGGATGGGCTGAGGAAGGTCAAGGCAAAGTTGAAACTGAACCTGGCAAAATACACAAAGAATAGCAAGAAGAGCTTCTATAGGTATGGAAGGAAAAGGACCAGAAAAGGAAGGTCGAAAAGTTATGTCGCCCCAACAAACCATGCTGGTAAACTGGTAACAATGGATGAGGAGAGGGCTGAGGCAGCTGACATTTTTTGCCTCAGCCTTCAATGGCAGCATCTCTTTCCACAGGTCGAGTGGATGGACTGCAAGATTGGGACTGAGGGAGCAAAGTCCCTCTCACTGAAAGTAAAGATCAGGTTCACGACCACCTGAAGAACCTGAACATAGATAGGTCTATGGGACCCAATGGGATGCATCCCTGAGTCCTAAGGGAATGGACTGATAGAGTTGCCAAGTCACTCTCTATGCTATTTGAACAGTCATGGCAGTCAGGTGAAGTCTCAGATGACTGGAAAAAAAGAGAAAACTTTGTAGCATTTTAGAAGGGTAGAAAGGAAGATGTCAGGAACTAATGACCTCTCAGCTTCACCTCTGTTCCCGGGAAGATCATGGAACAGATCCTCCTAGAAGTTATGCTAAGGCACATGGAGGACAGTGATTTGAGACAACTGACATGGCTTTGCCAAGGCAGGTCCTGCCTGACCAACCTAGTGGACATTTATGTTGGATTGAGTCCATCACTGGACAAAGGAAGGGCTACAGAGATCATTTATCTTGCCTTCTATAAGGCTTTTGGCATAGTCCCCCACAACACCTTTCTCTCTAGAAAGGAAAGAGATGGATGTAATGAGTGGACTGTTAGATGGATAATAAAGTGGCTGGATGGGCAAATCCAGAGGGCAGTGTTCAATGGTTCTGACTTCCAGTGGACATCAGAGACAAATGGTGTCCCTAAGGGGTTTAGACCAGTGTTTTTTAATACCTTCCTTAATGACACGGACAGAGGGATTGAGTGCACCCTCAGGAAATTTGCTGACAACACCAAGCTGAGGAGTACAATTGACACTCCTAAAGGATGCATTGCCATCCAGAAGGGATCTGGGCTAGCTCAAGAAGTGGGCCTATGGGAACCCCATAAGATTTCACGAGATCAAGGTGCTGCCTCTGGATTGCAGCAACCTCCAGTATCAAAACACGCTGGGGGATGAACAGATCCAGAGCAGTCCTGCTGAGAAGGACTTGGGGATGCTGATGGATGAGAGGCTGGACATGAGCGGGCAATGCATGCTTGCAGACCAGAAAGACCACTGTATCCTGGGCAGCAGCAAAAGCAGCATGTCCAGTAGTCCAAGGGAAGCAATTCTGTCCCTGTACTTTGTTCTGGTGAGACCCCATGTGGAGTACTGCATCCAGCTCTGGGGTCCTCAGAACAGGAAGGACATTGAACTGTTGGACTAAGTTCAGAGGAGGGCTGCCAAGATGATTAGAGTGATGGAATGCCTCTTCTATGAGGAAAGACAGAGAGAATTGGGATTGTTCAGCCTGGAGAAGAGGAGGCTTCATGGGGACCTTATTGTGGCCTTTCACTACCTGAAGGGGGCTACAGAAAATCTAGAGAAGGTCCTTGGACAAGGGCATGTAGAGACAGGACAAGGCAGAATGGCCTTAAGCTGAAGGAGGGTATGTCTAAATTATGTATTAGGAAGTAATTCTTTACTGTGAAGTTGGTGAGGCACTGAAACAGATTGCCCAGAGAAGTTGTGGATGCCCCATCCCTGGCAGTATTCAAAGCCATGTTGGGTGGAATTCTGATAAACCTGGTCTGGTGAATGATGTCTCTGCCCATGGCTAGGGGTTTGGAAGCAGATGATCTTTAAGGTGCCTTCCAACCCAGGCCATTCTATTATTCCATGATTCTGTGGTATTAGTGCCAACACACCTTTTGCTCAGGCGTATACAAAAGAAAATAAGCAAAGCATCTCTGGAGTCAGAAGAAAGACCTACATTAGCATGGACTATTGCTCCATAAAAATACAGGCCATGCTATAGGTGCCAAGGATTCTATACTGGGCCCAGTAAGAAAAAGTTTATGCAATAGTATATGGACTTTGTGATGACTGCCTTAAAGAGTGCAAATATGTACCTTTCCAGACCCATTGTGTGTAGTGACATCAAATTCAGTTGTCATCTTCTTGCAAATTACTTTATAGGGTATCTGAAAGACTTACCAATCTAAAACCAACAAAGTTACAGAGAACCAGTTCTGACATTACAGAAAAGCAAAACAGTCAGGAAATGTAAGGATTTGCCCTTCACTGACAGAATGTCAGTTTTCCATTTGTCTGATCAAATCTACAGAATTCAGAACAATAATCAGTATTTTCCCCAGTGCTGAAGGGTTATCTTGGATTAGACTGTTGGTGGCCCATTTTGAAAACTGCTTGGGGAGTAACTTGGTTTAGAATTATGGCTTTGGTCCAACGATTTCTTCAATTCAATATATTTCACCAGTTCAGAAAATGTTCTGGCATTCTCCGGCTTGATAACCAGACCCCTGGATACTGCTGTCAAAAACACCATCTGTGGCAGCAAGGTAGCAAAAGGTGGAAAGGAAAAGGGAACAAGATGAATGGGTAGGGTTTAAAGGTAAAAGAACATACTTTCACTATAGTAATCTTGTGCTTGCTTATATATCTAATTTTTGTGCTTATTTATTTAAAACTGGAGAATATTTACAAAGAGATCATTGCACTTATATCACAACAGGATGTAGATAAATTTCCTTCCTTTATCATCAGATGATAGATCAGAATCAGCTTTCTTGGAAATCAGAGGCAGTATTGTATTCAAAGCCACTACATAAATATTAGCAGAACTGGCCTCTTGACTTTTCCCTGATATATTACTTACTTTTCTGTAATTACAGAAAAAACCCCAACGCATATGTTAATTTGATGAAACTACCTCAGATTTACACCAAATTGAGATAAGAGCATAGTCCAATGTATAAAATGAAGTGAGCCTTATTAGGATGCCATTTACTCTTCTCTAACTGCAAATGAAATCCTAATTTCTGAATGTGAACCTAAGTCAATAATTTGCCTTGTTATGAGGAACGTTAAGAAAAATACCAGCATTCCTGGTGAGTTCTTAACTATCTGAACAATTTCAGTGCCATTAAGCACCTTTTGTGCAGAAAGCAAGAGATCTTCTGTCTTAAGTGGCTGTGAACAAAACACTTCTGGAGCAGCACATTGCATTTAGAGCACTTCAAAGCACATATACTCTGCAAAGAGCCTTCCCTTATGAGCCTGCAGCATTGTTGTCCCCTGTTTTTTCCTAGCATTTTGTACCATCCCATCAGAACCAGAGATCATATCTTCCTCAGTGCCTTATTTAGTTCTAGCTTTCCTTCACCTCCTCCAATATTTCACACTTTCCTATCTCATCATGGAGGCTCAGTTTCAGAACATGGCATCAATAATTTCATCAGCTTCTTCACACTTGGACAAGGCTCTGTGGCTTCATGCCATGTTGGGTGTACTTCCCTAGCACCTCCATGTCCTTGGCTTCTGTCTTTTCTTCACTCAAGCTCCCTGATAATTTTCAGGGTCCACATTCTTCTTGTACTGGGAGCCCCAGAGCTAAATACAGATTATCAGGTGGGATCTCACAAAAGCAGAGTAAAGGGGCAGAATTACCTCCCTTAAAATACTGATCACACTGCTTTTGATGCAACTCAGGATACAATTGGCTTCCTGGGCTGCAAGTGAACATAGACAGTTCAAGTCCAATTTTTCACCCACCAATATGCCCAAGTTCATTTCCCTGGGCTGTTCTCAATCCCTTCATCACCAAGAACATGCCCAATACCTTTTATATTAATGACAGGGTCTTGGTGGCTGCAAAAAACCTTCCGCTCTTAATGTTCTTGATATAACAATTTCAAATACATTTGAATTTAAGTATCTATGGAATTTATTCAGCACCATGAGGGAATTTGTATAGACAGGAAGCTGAACATGAGCCAGCAGTGTGCTCAGGTGACCAGGAAGGCCAATGGCATTCTGGCCTGGATCAGGAACAGCATGGTCAACAGGACCAGGCAGATGATTCTGACACTGTACTTGGCACTGGTGAGTCCACACCCTGAGTACTGCGTGCAGTTCTGGGCCCCTCAGTTCAGGAAGGATATTGC
>NW_008666402.1:3703-6468 GCF_000695815.1 Acanthisitta chloris | reverse complement strand
TGATGATCTTTGAGGACTGTTCCAACCCAGTTGATTCTATGATTCTGATTCTATTATCCTTTCTTGTGTTATCCTCAACACAAGAAATATATGGACCTGTTGAAGAGGGTCCAGAGGAGGGTCACAGTAATGATCAGAGAGGTGGTGAGTAGTCACATGTGAATTCTTCACCAATCTTGCACAGACTGTTACTAGTATTGTTGTGGTTACTGTCTATTTTCTCATTTCACAGCTGTTTCCAGTAAATTGTTCTTATCCCAATCCTTGATTGTTTAATCCTTATGCCTTCAGTTCTCCTCTTCATCCCAACACAGTGGGAGGGGCAAGGCAATTGAGTGAGCAACACATGGTCTGGAGGGTTTTTGTGGGAATAATTGCAATGGTTTTAAACTGAAAAAAGGCAGGTTTAGATTAGATATTAGGAAGAAATTCTTCACTAAGAGGGTGGTGAAGCAGAGTAAGAGGTTGCCTAGAGAAGTTTTGGATGCCCCATCCCAGGAAATGTTCAAGGCCAGGCTGGATGGGACTCTGAGTAACCTGGTCTTGTGAAAGGTGTCCCTGCCCATGGCAGTGGGGTCAGAACTACATGATCTTTAATTTCCCTTTCAACTCTAGCTATTCTATGCTTTGATGATTCTCTCTTCCTTGAGAATGTCCAAGATCGTACACAATAATTTATTAGCTCAGCAGTTTATCAGTTGTAATGATAATAAGATTTGATTCTAGTTTGCCATCATCTAAAATAGGCTTATAAAGATATCCTCAGACCAGTGTTCCTGACTTCCTTTAGAAAATTTCTGGTTTGGTCCCTCTCATATTAGGAATAAAAACATCTGTACTCATGCTTTTTGTGTCCTCTTTCAAGACTGCTATTTCTAAAGAAATTACCACATAGGTCCAATTTATCATCAGGACTAGATGGCAAGAAGAGTGTAATTTGGACTAAAATATTCATTCTGTTTAAGAGAAAAAAACCCCAAGAAATAGCAGATCATGTGGTTTCTTGACATAAACTTTTCCAAACAACTGTAATGGAGCTGGTGTGATTTTTGCTGGGATTAAATATTCATGAAGGAGGTTTTATTGCTTTTAATTAGAGGAAAAGAAATAAATTGTAGGGAATAATTTGCTTGGTCGGGTTGGTGTCATTTTTTTTAACTGCAGTTATCTCTGAATATATCAGTAATTCAAAAAAATGCATCAAATAATTGCAGAGAAAATTCTTTGTCTATCACTCATTTGTGGACTGTTTGGTCAGAATATTAAATGGTAACATTTGAATAATTTTAGTGGGTCACAGGATAAAGCTCTTTTTCTTCTCTGAATGCTCCTTAATTATGAAATTGAGCTGTAATTATTAATTGTGAAATTACATTGATTTCCTAATTTGGTTTAGGCTGGGTTTGAGGGGTTTTTTTTGACAATGTGGGGGAAAAAAATCCCAAGAAAGTAAGTGCAAACACAACATAAATTAATTTAGTTTAATAATTGGACTAGTTTTAAAAACTAAGGGGGATATGTATGTATCTTAATCCTATTGATAAACACTGGAATAGAAAAGAATATTGAAAGAAATAAGGATGCAAAATACATGTATATGAAGACAAAATAATTAAGAAAACAAAGTAGTCAAGTAGAGAGAAAATATCCTTTATTTCCAATCAGAAAAGGATAATAAAATTTGATGTGATGATGTTATTCATTTTACAAAATTTGGAGTACCAATGGCAAATAACATTATACTGGAAGTGAAAGTGATGTCATTACCAATTACCTGAAATCCAGGAGAACCTGAAAGCAATTAAAATAATGGAGAACAGCACTACCATTTGATCTCTGAGGCTGACAGGTCAATCACAGCTCTGCAGAAGGGGTCACAATGTCCCACATTTTGATCCTACCAAAAGCACCACAGCACAGCAGAAACTCATAGAGGACTTCTTCCATAGACTGGCAGCACCTTGTACAATGAAAAGAAGCCAGAAAAATGCATTCATACCATTCTTGTGGCACAAAACAGCTATATCCAAATTAGCTGTAACAGATATGCCTCCATTACATATACAGTCTCTAACCTAACAGGACACACTCCAGGGCGATGGAGGAGATGGATGATGTCCTTCTGAGGTTGATCTCTAGCACCATTAAAAGGTCATGGTGGTCAGAGAAAGTATCTGAAACACAAATGTTATACCCACCTTCAAAAGGGAAAGGAGGAACTACAGACTGGCCAGAATTGACTTGGTGCATGGAAAACCATGGAACAAGTCCTGTTGGAGCACAATTCTGGGGGCAAGACAGTGCAGACAATAGCCAGCACAGATTGACCGTGGGTGAATAGTATCAGTCCCAGATGGTTACCCTCTGTGATACCATACATGTCTTTGTGGCTAAGTGTAGATCTGTGGATGTCCTTTACGTTCACAGTAGCATGGCTCTTGTCACTGTCTTCCACAGTACTTTTCTAAGTTGGGTTGTTATAGTCTGGACAGGTGCACAGTAAAGTAAAGATTGGATGAATCGATAACTTGACTCAGAAAGGCGTGGTTGATGGAAGCTGCATTGCTTGGTGACTGAAAAAGAGTGGGGTCTCCCAGCAACCACTCAGCAAAGAGCTGGCAGGTGACAACGTGCATGTGTCTCATGTTTACAGATGATCACAAACTGGAGGGAACCAGTTAATGCTTGTGACAGCAAAGTCACTGTTCAGAGGAACTGAGGTCAGTGGGAGGAAGGGGCTAACAGGGCCTCCAGGTTTTTTGGTC
>NW_008666402.1:0-3676 GCF_000695815.1 Acanthisitta chloris | reverse complement strand
CAGTGATGCCGGTGTGGCTGGATGCAGCTCTGGATTGAAGACTCTGTGTCCTGCTGGACACCAAGATGAGCAGGGCCGGAGAAGATGAAGATAAGGGAAAGATTTTCCTCACGAAAAAAAAGCTGGGCAGTGGGGATGAGCCCAGGGTGGTGGCAGCATGTCTGGCAGGGACTTCCTAAGTCCCCTGGGATAATGCCCTGAGCAGTCTGTCTGTCTCAACAACAGCCTGCTCTGGGCAGTTGGTTGGGGCGAAGACTTCACAATGTTTCTTCCAGTCTGTGTGCTGTGTTCTTGATACTGTGATTTTGACTCTGCCATGAGGTAATAAACACATGCTGGGAACCTATTCCTCAGTGAGCATGCTGAATGAGTAAGTGAAAGCTTTAAAACTTGCTTCTCCAACTAGAAGTTTGATCAAAGCTGGTACCTGGAATTGCAATTCTCTGCAGTTTGAAACGATAAATACCTCTGTGCCAAGCATCTCCAGAAGATTCATCACCGATATGAGCTCTGTTTTCAACATTAACACAGTAGACTCTGTATCTGTCTGCATAATTTCATCTTCTTCTGAACCATGTTCTTTTGTGGAGGTCATTACCATTTCATCTTGTGAAGGTCTTGAAAAACTTATTTTCTTTTTCCATCATTTTTGCTGTGACAGCACTGACAGAAGGAGTTAATATTTCATTGTCCATGGTGTTTCCATGCACTGAAAGTTACTGGTGACTTACGGAGTCAGCAGCATTCCTATAAACTTCAGCAACTTTGAATCTTTTCCAATGGGAAGAATGGTCATGTCCCAGAGAGCACAGTGGGAATTTTTAAATGCTAAAGAAGTAAAATTTTCACTTTAAAATCCATTTTCTTGTCACTCCCTCCTTTGATTTTACAATTATTTGGAATGCACATGAATTTTCAGTTTCTTGTCCAAAAACTATCCAGATAGCTATCTGACTGTTTTCTGTTGAAAGCAGCCTTCTTCCAGCACTGCTGATGACATCAGCTAGAACATGCAAGCTCTCATAATTTAGAGAATTGTGAAATAAGTATCTATCTCCTGCTCATTATCCACTTTTTCTAAGCTTTTGTTGATATATAAAGTTCAGGATGGATAAAGAAAAAGAAGGATCCTTGTAACTTTTGATTTACTCTGTGTTTATTTTCCAAGGAACTAGTATGCACCTGTGACCACCTGTGATTTCTAGACATCTCTGCAAGTACTGCCAATTCCTCCTCTGACTAGCAACACTCCAAGACTGATATTTGGAGTATTACACACACACAAGTAGAAGATACAATGCACTTTGCTTTCATACTTCAAGTAGAAGCCTCCTAACCTCAGTAATTTTTTGGCCTCAATTACTTTTCTCTTTTAATGTCTGCATCAAAGACCTGGCAGTACAGGAAGTGGACAAAAGCAGAAGCAGCTACTGCTTTCTGCTTGGATCCTGTGATGAAGCAGATGACTTCTGCAGTATCCATAAACAGACCATCCAAATGTCAAGATTGTGTTTGCTGTCATGAAAGCAAAGTTCCTGAAATACTGCTGACCTTAACAGACATAACTTACAAGAGAAGTCCCCCAGGCCAGTCAGGTTTGAAGCAAATCTTTTCTGTCAGGATTACTTCCACATCTGAGTTTCACCACAGTTTGGCTGGGCTTAATATTTTCCTGCCTGCGAAAGTCTTCAGAACAAGATGAAGGAGCAGATTGTATCTTCTGAATGACTTCGTGTCATTTGCACTCACTAATATTCTTAATTTTTATCTAAGAACAAGGCACTTCTGTGGATGACATTAAGGGTTCAAAATCATTATCTTATGAGCAAAGAGAAATAAAGCAACTTTGTAACTTTTGACAACTCAGACAGTGCTCCTGGGTGATCTCTTCAGTACTGGTTAGCTGTGTATGCCACTGCATTTCAAACATAAAAAAATGTACATCGTTTTGATTCTTATTTTCTGTGACTTCCCCTTTCCTGCACTAACCTACAATTTAGTTTCCTGGTTTTATGAGGCTTGGGTTTTTTTCTACTAAATGCTAGGCGGCAGCTCTGAGTCTACAAAATTATGCTCAGATTCCATCTGAAACAGAGGGATGTTTTAGTCCACACAGCTAAAGCTGTCTCTGGAGTTTTATAGTCACCTGTACTGGACCTGGACCTTGATTGCACTCTCCAGCTAAGTCCTCCAGCCAAGTTTCTCTTCTCTCAGATAGTCTTCTCAGATAGCAACATGTTTACTAGCTTGGCCTGGCCTATTTTTTCCACCACCCATCTTCAGCAAGTAACGTAATGGAGATTCAGGCTGTTAACTGCAACAGAGTGAGAAATAGCAAGATCCTGTGGAGCCAGGTACTCAGTGGAGAGTGTTCACAGAAATGTTCTACAGAATATAACACAGCCAAGCTCTTTAAGAAGCAGAGGAAATGCTTTAAAGCGAAGAATGCATGGGGGAACAGCTGCATTCCGATGGACTTCTCTATGAAGACATTTGAATCCATCTGCAAAACACAAAACATGTGACAAAACTAGCCTCCATCAACTCTGAAATCCATGATAAGCTTAATTTCTAAATATTGGGCTAGTTTCATTACACAGTCTGTCAAAATTATAACTATTTTTTAAAATTACATATACTATTATGATGTATCATACCATAATATGTTACATATATCATACCAATTTGAAGGCATTTGTGTAGAAAATTTCTATGCAATTAAGAGGAGAAAAAATGTTATTTAGAAGTTTAGGAATTTTTTAGTCGGCACTAAAAAATCTCCCTACAACACACTAGAGCAGTAAAATGTGTTGAAAATGGGGGAACTTACTTGACTCCAATGAAATAATATTTGGTCTGTATACCAAATAAGAAAATTAGGTGTACGGATTTTCATCTGTAATGTGCTGAAATGGGCATTGGCTCCAGCAGACTCACAGCAATTGAGAATATGGCCCTAGATGTCTCAGTAGAGCAAAAAAGTTTGATCTTCCACAAACTGCACAGTATTTACAGAGTCCTGATTTTATTTAAATCAAAGGAAAAGATTTCTAAGGTCTTGCTTTGAACAGCAAAAAAAAAAAGGTTCCTCAAAGTGCTACAAGAGAAAGACTTGCACATCAAGCTTCACATTTTAGTATCAAGCTGTCTGAAGACTTGAATCTGCTGCTAATTTGAAATAGTTTTTAATTATATCAATAGGATATACAGATATGTATTCTACTAATCTAGACAAAGGCAAAATTTGTTAATAAAAATGTGTCCTGTTTCTTTGCGTGGGATAGAGTTAATTTTCTCCATAGTGGCTTGTATAGGTCTGTGTTTTGGATTTATGCTTAACACAGGGTTGATGCCATAGGGATGTTTTTGTTACTGTTTAGCATTGCTTACACAGAGCCAAGGCTTTTTCTGTTTTTCACCTCCCCAGCTAGGAGACTGGGGGTACACAAGGATTTGGGAGGTGACACAGTCAGGACAGCTGACCCCAACTGACTAAAGGGATATTCCATGCCATATAACATCATGTTCAGCAATAAAACAAGGGTGAAATTTGATGGGGGACTGATGCTTGGGGACTGGCTGGGTACTGGTTTTTTGGAAGTAGGCAATTGTTTTCCTTTGCATCACTTTCTTTCTTGGGTTTTATTTTTCTCTTTGTTTATTTATTTTTCATAAC
>NW_008666401.1:12706-27584 GCF_000695815.1 Acanthisitta chloris | reverse complement strand
TTGCCATGGCCCAGGTGTAGGACCTTCAAAAAGCAGTTCTTTACTGATTCAATCTGTTGGAATAACATGAGTAAGACTGCACCCTAAGTACTAGGTTTACTTGAAGTATTTATGCTTCAACATAAATTCAACAGTTACGCATTTCTTCCTAACTGTACATTAAAGTGGTTTCACAGGCTACACTACAAGTGTTTTTATGCTAACTAGTAGAAAAGAATATTTATGTGTTCCAGCTATATTTAGAAAGCTCTTTTAAAATCCCTGAAAATCTGACTGGGTAGTACTGGACTCAAGCAGACAGTCTGCCAAACCCAGTGGGACAGAGTGCTGAACACAGGAAGGAAACGTGACAATCACAAAAACAGCCCACACAGCAACAACAGCAAGAACAACCACAACTGTCTGTGACAGCAGCTAAGGTTATCATTCAGACACATGCATTAGTGTGTGACAGCAGCTAAGGTTATCATTCAGCCACATGCATTAGTAGATTTGCTCTCAGTGTGTTGATAATGTAGGAGTCTCTGAGGGCAAGAGAGCAAATAGGATTTGAAACCACCTCACATGAAAAAATTTGAAGTGTCTAGTCATCTAAAACACTAGGCAATGGATGGAGTTTACCTGTTCAGTGCCTTACATCCTTGTTTATCAGCAAACCAGATTCTCACTGAAAGTCTTCAGACAAACATTTCTGTTGCCTTGATGCTCCTGTGGCACTGGAAAACGCCATGAAAGGTGTGAAAACAGACAGCAGTGCTGCAGTGCTCGTACAGAGGCTCTGCTTAGTGTGATTAAACCCCACAGGCAGCACCTTGGCAATCACCTTCAGCACCAGGAGGAACAGAGTTTTCAAGATTCATTGCTATTCATTCTCACTGGTTTTCCTGCAGTTTCTGTTACCAGTGCCTCATGAGGACAATCTCTGACATCCAATGTAAAGGTGGGAGTAAGGACCCTACCAGCTACTTTCCTAATGAACATGGAAAAAGTGTCAGTCATTTCCAGCTCACTGTACAGACTCTCTTTAGACCTGCTGGACCTGACCCATCTGAAAGAGGGTTCTCTCCATGCAATTCTTGAAGCCTTTCTGTTTGCTCTTAGTTTAAAGTCACTGTGATTTAACTTCACTATTTTGTATTCACATTGTTCAGCCACTTAACTTTCTGAAGCTCTTTCCAAGTCTCCTCTGATAGGCACCATGTATTTGCTCTGGGCCTCTAATATGGTACATTAAAACCTTCTCCACATAATTTTTGAAGAGTTTACTTGTAACTGACCTTTTTAGTTTCTTTCTCTTGTTTACTTTAGTTCCTCCGTTCCAAATCAAACACCAGCACTTCAGATGTTTTTCAGTTTTGCTAATTCTGAAAGGATGTTAAATCTACATCCCCTACAAATCTACAAAGTAGCTCTTAAACAAGAACATTTTGAACTGCATTGGGTGTGCCACTCCAGAAAAAACGAGGGGTTTATTCTTAGTTTATACTTAAAAAAATAACAGAGAAGGACAAGCAGCAAAGTACCTGACAGTGGGAGAGATGCAGACTGCAGTTCTGGTGACACACCAGTCACTTCTCACACTCCATGAAGGAAGAACAGGTATGAGGGAGGGAGGAATGTGTGATATACCCTCAGGTCTGAGTTACACTATAGTCTTCTGCCTAAGAACACTTTGCTGCATCAGACAGATGTAACTGGGAGATTCTAGAGCCACATAAGAAACCTCAGAGTAAGTGAACATGGCTCATTCGTGGCTTTTCAAGAGCAGGTGGAACAGTACAGAAACCTGCCTGGGTCACAGTGTCTCTGCAGCCCTTTTCTAGCCTAAACTGAAAGAAGGAAACAAATGTCCTTTCAGACAATGAATAATATTATCTCTACCTTACTCTGAAGCACTGGCCACTTTAGGTTTTTATTTTTGCAGCAGGTGTGAAAAGTGTTGTGCTTACTGTGCATGATGAAGCTGAAATTGGCTGTTCCCTTCCAGTTGCTTACTGTGCATGATGAAGCTGAAATGGGCTGTTCAGTTATTCCTTAAATGACTGTTCCCAGGACTGTGTCGTATTGTAGTGCTTCTACACCACAGACTTGCCAAAGTTGCTCATGAAGAAGTAATTCAATTTCTGCTCACAGTCTTTTATCATTTGGCTTGTTTGTTGAAACTGTCACACAGTGTCTGATTGAAATGTTTCCTAGCACTGTTGCTGTTTCTGACCATGAAACACTTGGTTCACAAAAGGAATTAGAGGCCTCCAGTTTTGGTATGGGCAGCACAAGCATCTAAAGGCAAAAACTGTGCATGTTATAACAACTACATTTCATATACAAAACCTGCCTGGTCCTTGCTTGCTCCTGCCTAGTGCAATTCTTCTCCTCTGATGGGAATTAATTCAAGATGTATTACTCCCACTTCCACCTCTGTTTCATTGTTTTATATACTGTGATTTAACCTGAAGTTTTAAACAAGAATTACAATAGGTAGACAGTGATGCCAGAAGAATGATGCTGAATCATAGTGCTTTTTATTCTAGCTAAAACTTGAGAATACAATGAAATCTAACCTTGAAGGACTCGAGAATTTTTTTGTGAACAGTCTTCTGGGTATCTAACTGAATCTAACTGAAACATAAATCTGCCCAGACTATCTGAAATAAGAACTTGGCCAGACTGGAATTGTTTTTCACTGTAGCTCTCTACTTTACTTGGTAGAGACATTTATCATATGAATAATTTCATCTTTTTGTCTCTGAAGCATGATTAAAAATGGGCTTTAAAAGGAGCATGCAAAAAGACAACAGGAACCATTTACACAGACTTCAGTGGACACAGAGTAGGAAATAACTACAAAAGCCCAATGAAATACTAATGGCCACATCAAGCACGTATGTATGAGGTACTACTGAATGAGAATGAACTGTCATTCTGATGTTTGACTCAAGTGATTCCTACTTTTCACATAGGTGAGTGTGTGTGTGAATAAAATGGTATCTTCCCTACCAAATACTTTCCTTAATAGATATTTCATATTAAAATAAATCCGCTAGTTTGCTGGGAAAAACCACCCCAAACCACCTAAAATCCACAGGATGTAAATTCACACCTGAATTTGTGTGAATTTCTTTTGTTTTCTACAGCAATTAATAATCCTATTTTCAAGGTATCAATGCTTTTTTAAGTGTATTTCTGTTATAGACTAGTTTGTACCATCAATTTAAAAGAAAAATATTTTTAAAGTCAAAAAGTAAAAGAACTGGGCACTTGGAGATGCAGAGGCAATTCTATGAGCTGCCCAATTTTGACTAGGCCATTCTTTACAGCAAGAAAACGATTTAGGGATGTAAGTGGCATGTTATCACTTCCAGAGAAACCCTCTTTGAGATAGACACAAACCCACACAATGTAAGTTTTCTCAGAGACAACAAAAAAAATCCAGATCCCACCTGCTACATAACTTCCCCAGCTGTAACAAGGATGGAACCCAAAATCCTAAAGCAGCTTAGCCTAACCTAAAGGCAGCGTGAGCTCAGTCATGCAGCATGTCACCTCAGAAACACAGGTGGGAGAGACACACACAATTTCAATACAGCTGTTAGACCCCACTCATTCAAATCTCTAAACACAGAAAAGAATACAACCTTGTCTGCCTTGCTCCTGCTTCTCCCAAGCAAACAACCAACTCGAGCACAGAGTAACTAGGTGCTCAGCAGCACGACACCAATGGGAGCTTTCCTCCAACTGTAACTTCTGGTGCTCATATTAAAGCACAGAAATGAGACAATTTTGAGCACTTCCCATCTGACAGACCAAGTGAGCAGGGCTCTGAACATCTCAGTGCACCCAGCACAGAAAGCTCCCAGAGCCTACAAAATGCATACAGAGACACTCCTGAGAGCCACTTTGAGCTCAGCCACCAAAAAACTACTACTACTTTCTGCAAAATGAGATCTGTAGCCAAAAGGTCTTCCCTGACATGGGACACATGCTGACTTATCAGTGTGTACTGTGCTATTCCATTAACACCCTCAGCCTAATGTAACACATCATTCACATTGCAATGAGAACCACTGAAGGACTGCAAAATATAATGGCAAGAACTAAGTCTTTACACTGAGCTTTTTTCTAAGTGTTTTGTAAGGAAAGCAAGTACTCTTCATTTATTTTCCCATGGGAAAATTGAGGCATAGGATGGTGAAGTTACTTGGCTATTGCCACCTCCAGGCCAATAGCAAAGCCAGAGACAGAAAATAAAACTAAAAAAAAAGCAATATAACTCAAATAGGTCACACCTGAAAACATGACTGAATATATATATATATATATATACAGGATAACAGTGCAGACAATGGGATAACCTGTATTTCCTGAGACATTTCCCAGTGCAGGTCTGGATTCCAAATAGGAACTCAGTCTCCACTGACAGAAGTTGTTACTGTAACTTACTGCTGTGAAGAAAATGAAACGCAGCATCATACAAAAATCTGCCATTACCCAACTAACAACCTTACTCTGAGAAGGCATACCTGGGAAACTGGACAGTCAGCCTCAATTTACCAAAAGCTGCACCATTTCACCTTGGAATCTCCTGCTTTTGTGCTGACAAAGATATATCTTAATCTACACATTCCCTCCGGCCACCTTCATAACAGCAGAAGAGTCCAACTTCTACTTTTGCCAGTTTGACTTGCTGAGTAAAAGAAAACTACCTTCCATCAGCTCAAGACAAGGTTAACAAGAAGAGAATCCCAACCTCCTCAGAGATTTTTCAGTCAAAAATCCATCTAGGACAACAATCAATACAAACCTATCATATTTCCTGGCAGCAATAAAAAGTTTCAAAGACAAAAAACACAACAAAACAACCCAAAACAGAGTTCTAGAGATCTCTTTTTACAGTACATGGTTATCAGGCAACTAGAAAGTAAGAGCAGGATAACCATGGTGAGAATGAACTCACTACTGAAGAGCAAAATAATTTGCAGGTCATGCAAATGAGAACAATTAGAATCCACTTATTCTGATTAAACTAGATCTTACTCTGTGCAGCATTAGAATGAAAGGATTGTTATATTACTCATCCTAACAAGGACCCACAAGGCCTTGAGCAACCTGGACTGGTGGGAGGTGTCCCTGCCCAGGGCAGGGGTTGGGACTAGATCTGTAAGGTCCATTCCAACCTCTAAATTCTATGATTCTGAACTAATTCCAGAAACATATTCTGCAGATGCTATGGAGTTGGGGCCACAGAAAGAATCTGAGTTGGCTGAAGTATTGCTGCTCATTACAAACTGAGACACTAATTGAATATTATAACAAAATCTCTTCCAAGACGAATGAGTTTCTGCAATGATTTCAGTGTGTATCACAAAGCCCCAGGGGCAGTGTCATCCCTGCCTATCGTGGTCATCACTAAACAAGCAGTAGCCAAAAGCACTTCCTTTTATTGTTTTGTTCCATGGATTTAGGGATGGATAAATCTATTTAAGTTCTCTAAAGTGACAGCTCAGAGTGTTTTGGATGAACAGTTCTTTGCTTAGCTATGAAAGTACAGTCAAAAGGCAGGTCAGAGCACAGCAAACTATCACCCATGATTTCCTCATCACACATTAGGAAGTAACTCTCAGAATGAAATCAATTCATGTTACAGATCCACACAATCCTTACCTTTGGGGTTAAGATAATAAACAAGGATACCAGTAAATAAAAGTAAGCACTAGCCTTCCGACTGCAGCTGATACATCCATTTTTTTTCAGCAGAGCAATCACAACTGCATGTTTTGAAGTTTGTTTGCCTATTTTCTAAGGATGTAGAACTTAACCACAGAAGTTTTCCCTTATCATTCACATTCCCAGGTGCTGTCATTTCAGCACTTCTACAGAGCAGTGGTGAACCTCCCCTGTGAGAATGTGTGTGTATGCTGAGGTCTGTCTCTCCAAACAGGGAAAGGATGCACACGTACCCAGAGCACAGCAAAGGATAAACTGTCCTTGCAGCCTCTCCCTGCAGAGTGGAATGACATGGAGAAGGTTTATTAGCCATTATGGGGCAGTTCCCCACAGGCCTACACTCCAAAGGCTGCCCCAGCACCAGCCTCCAGCCTGCAGGGAACAGGGGGAACCGATGCTCACAGATAACAAACATATGGTTGGAGGGGAGCATGCAGAGGTCTCCCATTAGTCTGCTGGGAAAAGGAGAATAATGTCATGAAGCTTGAAAGCTCTTCAGCTCTGAGAGGGTTCAGGAATCAACTGTATCTGTGAAAAATACCACCAGTATAAAAGCTGTCTGAAGACAGAAGGAGAAGAGTGACTTAGAGTCACTGGTAGGAAATGTTAAACCAGGGTGCATTGAGTACAAACATATGTAGTCCAAAGATGACAGGGAAGAGCCAGAAACATCCAGCCCAAGCCTGAAGCAACAGCCACTTGTGTACTGCAACAGCAACTGCAACAGCTAATCCATCCAGATTTTGACAGATTATGAATCAATGTCCTAAAAAATCCTGACTATGATCATTGCTGCACATGGAACAATGTTGAGCCTTCACAGCGTAAGCATTTTTGGTCACTAATAACTTGAGGATTCAAGCTACATCATAAAAATGCTGAGCAGTAAAAAAAAAATCCATTAACTGCATTGTCAAGTCAGTAACTTCCTTAATTTAAAACATTCCATCAGGTGGGATATTCAGTAAAATGACATCTTCTCTCTTGCTACAGATCACCTGGCAGAAGATAGAAAAAAAAAAAAAACGTGCAAATTTATGAAAAAGAGACCAAAACTGAGGTTTTCACCTTCCAGGTGATGTGGCTTACCAAGTGCCAGAAGCCACCAAGGGGCATGTGGATCCAGAAATGGAGCTTTCTTCTAGGAATGAGTACAAGTTCAAGAACACTTCCTGCTAATCTGAAGTGATTCTTCCACTCTACTCTGCTCTCGTGAGACCCACCTGGAATACTGCACACAGTTCTGGTGTCCTCAACATAAGAAGGACATGGAACTGTTGGAGCAAGTCCAGAGGAGGCCACGAAGTTGATAGGAGCACTGGAGCATCTCCCCTGTGAGGACAGGCTGAGGGAGTTAAGGGTGTTCAGCCTGGAGAAGAGAAAGTTGTGTGGAGACCTCAGAGCAACTTTTCAATCTCTGAAGGGCCTACAGGAGCTGGAGAGGGACTCTGTGTTAGGAACTGCAGTGACAGGACAAGGGGCAATGGATTCAAACTGAAGGAGGGAAAGGTTGGATGTGAGAAAAAAGCTTTTCCTGTGAGGGTGGTGAGACACTGTCCCAGGTTGCCCAGGGATGTGGTGGCTGCCCCAACCCTGGCAGTGTTCAAGGCCAGGCTGGATGAGCCTTGAGCAACCTGATCTAGTGAGGAGGTGTCCCTGCCCAGGGCAGGGACAGTTGGGACTAGATGGTCTGTGAGGTCCACTCCAACTGTGATTCTATGATAAAAGACTGCCATGCCTTTGTTTCCCAGGGAAGAAGCTGCTGGCACAGCCAGACTGTAGAAGAACCAGCCACAGTTGCTCTAGAGGTCTGACCATAGTGACCTTTCCTCCCATGTGCCTCTCCAGCTTCTCCACTCTGCAATCACTTTGCTACATGGCAGTACAGTCACGCTGATAATAAGCCAACTTTTACTGCATTTAGGCAAGAAAACACTCTGCACTAAAGGGCTGTTAGCATTATCCAGTTTGCAAAGTGTGCTTTGCAGCAGTGAAATGTTTATGGCCAGACAAGTCTTTGTTAACGACTCGGCAGGACAAGCCACATACTGTAGCATCTCATACCATGGGCAAGGCACAGTCCTGGTGCTAGTCACACTTTGCTTCTGCATTTTTTTCATGGGATATGCAGTGAAACACTGTTTCTCATCATCACAGGAACACGGTATCTGCTACACACAGAGAAATAGCTCTGGACAGGATTTTGACTGGCTGCAGCATGGGACAAGTAATTCTCAGACACCTGGAATCAATTACTCCAGAAGCAATAGGTATACAAATAAAATACAAAAAGAAGCACTGTCAAAATTCAGATTGCCAGGAAATACAGAGCCTAATTTAGTGCTGATACAGGCGTAGTGGGATTTCACTGGTTAAGCAGATTTACTTAGAGTGTGCAGCTGGTGAGAATGAGGAATATTTGTGTGGTTTACTCACAGTGTCACATGGGATAGAGTGTTTTGTTAAAAAATTTCCTTTTTAAGGTCTTTTTTATTGTTCCTACCAAATGGACTTAGCATTACAATTGCACTACACTTCACTATGATACAGTACCTTTATTACACCCAAATTCCCTTTAATTTCCTCAGCCTCTAGGCCACCAATCTTAAATGGCTGCACATGGTGTTTATTTATTTATTTGCTCTGTTTCTAACCTGGCATTCACTCTCCTCCACAGAGTTACTTCAATCTGGATGAAGGACAAAAAACCCCAAGGTTTCCCAGTTTTGTACTTGACCCCTGCAAAGCTTAAATTTTCACTCAAAAGGGCCTAGCTGACTGATACAGTCATAGATCTGAGCAATGACAACTCCCTCTGAATGGCTTAGAAGCCACAGAGAACACGAATCAGAAGTGGAATATATGCTGGCTGGGCATGTAGCATCACACTCAGAACTGCAAATTCACCCTTCCAAAGCAACCTATCTAGTTTAGGATAGTCTCAAAGAACTCACACCTACTTCCCAGGCAGTTTGTGAGACCTCAGAATACACTGTTTGCATTGTGTTGACAACACAGTGCTTGGCAGCTGTTGGGGTGGAGAGAGGAAAGAGATGTACAGAAATTTGTGCTTCTGATCTTGAAGCTTACTTATTCTCTGAATTCTATTCCAGCCACTTTTATTTTGAGGAAGTTCATTGACCTTTAACAGATTAAAAGTACTGATCTATTTTCCAGTTATTGCCAGTCAATATTTGAAAGACCCTAATGGATGAAACGTTTGCTACTTTAAATTTCAAGGCATCTAGTTTTAACATCTGGGTCTATTGATTTGTCAGCACTTGGCCACACAGCAGTGAGAGAAGTCACACACTGCAATACAGAAAAATCATCCTTCTCACTCAGCTCAAATCGTCTGACTTTTGGTACCTACAGTATTGATATCTGCCCTGAATGAACTGCCTTGAACTCTTCCTGTGCCAGAGGAGAGAGAGTCAACACAGACACTGGAGACTCCCCCAACTCAGAATACTCTGATTCTAAACTCAGCCTAAACTGGGCACTTGTATTTGGTCAGACCATGGACTGCACCGACTGTTCTGACTCAGATCCCCAGCACTGCATGGGAATCCAGACTGCTGGGGCAGGTGGAGATCACTACACTGGAGATACTGAAATTTAAGCAATATGAATTTAGCCTGGAGAAGAGGAGAGGCTTAGCACCCTCTGCAACTCCCTGACAGGAGGTTGGAGTCAGGTGGGGGTTGGTCTCTTCTCCCAGGCAACCAGCAGCAGCACAAGAGGGCACAGACTCAAGCTCTGCCAGGGGAGGGTTAGGTTGGCTATTAGGAAGAGATTTTTTTATGGAGAGAGTGCTCAGGCATTGGAATGTGCTGCCCAGGGAGGTGGTGGATTCACCATCCCTGGAGGTTTTCAAGCTGAGACTGGATGTGGCACTTAATGCCATGGGCTAGTAACCATGGTAGGGTTGGACTCCATGATCCTGGAGATCTTTTCCAACCCAGTTGATTCTATGATAATGCTGCACACCCACTGAAAGCAGCAGGAACACTACCACTTGTGTGAATGGAAGCAAAATTAAATATGAACATTTTATCACAAGGAAGTTTTAAACTATTTTTAAACAGCCATTTTCAAAACAATTTTTTTTTTAAATTATACATTCCATTCAAATTACATGTTTCCCTGAGATATCTTTTCTTTTCAAAAACTCCAACAAACTTGTACATTAAATACAAAATTACAACTGGGATTTTCTATTTGAATTATTTTCAGGCAAAAAGGAGAAATGTTACTTAAAAATCCAGGTTTTCTGTACGGAAAAATCTCACCAACATATTGTCTTTCAGTGGTTCAAGCCACATAGGAAGATTTCATGATTTCCAATGATATGGAAAGTTTAGCCTGAGATTAGTAGACAACAAAGCTTAACATTTCATTTTCCTTCCAGTGCATTCAGTAACTGGAACTATACCTGAGATCCCTCAGAAGCTCCACACTCCTCCCTGACATAGCAGAGCTGTGCAGGGTGTGAGGCTGAGCTGACCCAGAGACCATCCCTCCTCCTTCACCCTCCAGCTCAGCCCAGCCTGCTATCGAGTCATGCACACAGACTGAAAATTGTTCTTCTCGTGTCTATTCCAGCCAGAAACGTTACAATAAGCACATTTCCCCTGCCCGAGTCAACATGGTCCTACCTCCCTTTTCAGAGCAAGAATAACAAAGTTTTTCAGATGGCTGAAACTGCTGTTTCAAACCCAAACGTTCTGTTTCAATCGTTCTCCAGGGAAATGCACATTATTGTCAGGAATGGCATGGAGCAGCCCATGGAGCAGCATGGACTGAGAGGGGTGGCCAGGGCTGGGCCCCTCAGCCACAGCCTTAAAACCAGCAGAAACACAGGAAAGGAGAGGAAACAGGAAAAACAGCATGAGCAACAGCCCAGCAGGCACCTGTGAGGGTGGGAGGGGATGGCCAGGAACTGGCACTGAAGGTCAGGAACCAGGCACAGACCTGATTTTTAATGCAGGTATCCCAAACAGACTTCTGCACAAAAAAAACTTCCTCAGATTTGCAAACATCACCTTCCCTTGCCGCTATATATTCACTGACAGATACAGTATATGGTGAAATTCAGAGACAGTTTGATATCACTAAACTACAGGTAGAGTCTGTAATGCTAGCCAAGAAAGAATATGGCAACAGTGAGGAAAGATTAGCTCAGGGAAAGCAGCAAATAATGTTTACCTGATAAAAAGCCAAAGATGAGTAAACAGGACAGAGGTTGATGCTTTGTATGGTGCTTAAATTCTGCTCCCAAAGCTCATTCTAAGTTTATCTTCTATCATAAATGCATTTGCTTTTGATCTCCATTACTGCCTGTCATTAGTCTAGAGATTTATCTTCTATCATAAATGCATTTGCTTCTGATCTCCATTACTGCCTGTCATTAGCCTAGAGAAATAAGCTTGCTTTGGCCAAAGCCAATGTCATACACTGGACCAAGTCTAAACTAGAAATTTCAGCAATGTGCAGATATCAATTAGGTGTGTGCATTTTGAGAATACTTTGCAAGTCTAAACTAGAAATTTCAGCAATGTACAGATATCAATTAGGTATGTGCATTTTGAGAATACTTTGCAAAAGAAAAAAAAAAAAAGTTGGGGAGGTTTGATATAACTTAATTGGAAGAACTAATTTAATGCACATTCTCTTCTTGTTTTTCTAGCTCAATTCTCTACAACATATAATATTTCTACAGACATTACCCTGATTAGCATAGTTTTATGTAGAGCAGCTGGCCTAGATGGTTAGAGCTACCTGATGGAAGACAGAAGTTGTGTCTCTGTGTCTGCAAACACAGTGATATTTGCATCTCCTAGGTTTTCAATGCTCCTTTTTTTTCCCCCCCTGCAAAATATGCTGAAGAGCTTGGACTTTTATTACAAAGATGGAATGAAAAGATAAGTTAAAACTATGGCAAATTATTTACCCTACTCCTCAGAATCAGCCTGATTGTATATTCTGATTTTTAAAGTCCTGGTTTGACATTTTTCTTTTCTTGTCCTAAGTTTGGCTCTTCAGCTGCTTCAGATACGAAGCCTCAGAGAGAAGGTCCTGACTCTCCCAGCACCTTCCCAGGTCCCAGGGAACACCTCCCCTTGTGTCTGCAGCGAGGGCTGTGAGGATACAGGAGGGCAAAGGCATTTTCCAGAGCTGAACTGAGGATGCCTGGAGACAAACAGCTCCATGCTCAGGGAGTGGCACATCTGCACTGAGGATGCCTGGAGACAAACAGCTCTGTGCTCAGGGAGTGGCACATCTGTACTAAGCAACTATCAGCACACACTGCTGTTTGTACCCAACAAGACACAACAGCACATTTCCCTCAAGGCCTGAGCGAGTTCATTCTCAACCAGCACAAATCATGTGTTGCCTACACAATGAAGCTCATTTTGCTTATTATTCAGAGCAGGAGCCTGGTGTCACTCATGTACAGCCCCTCAACTGAACAACCTGAAGGAGGGTGTACATACTTACAGAGGGACCATAAAAAGGGGGGAAGTACAACATGACAGCACGTGCAGCCTTTGTCTGTGAAATATTTTACATTGATGGATTTCAAACAGAGTAGCTATTGCTCCACCACACACAGGAATACAACGAAATGGCACATTGCAGAGAAATGCTATCTGGAAACAACAGCTGTACGAGTACTGTGGCAATGAATACAGCTGGCACACAGTCCTCTTCTGCTACTCCCCACAGGGAACCAGTGCCTGATTACATTTACCATGGCCTCTCTCTTGCTACCTTCACTACATATGCTGCATTTTTATTTCTTCCCCGAGCTTCCTTTGTCCCTGACTTCCTCTGATTCCTATTTCCCTGATCACAGTCTTTATACATCTTTTAAGAGCCAGAGCTCACACTGGAGGTCTCTTAGGTAGGGTTTTACCCTCCAGACATGGACCTGAATCCCTTCATCTCAGGGACTGCAAAAAATCTCACTGCACCTTGTTTGGGGCCATTCCACTGCCTTAAGATTGTCACATGTGAAAAGTACCATTGAAGTTTACTGCTCTGCCTTCCTCCCTCATTCTGGGACACACTGTAGCCCCTGCATACTCCCTGTGAAGAAGCTGGATGGGTCCTCCAGATTTGGTGATCCTGATCCTGTTGGATGAATTCAGAGAGAACCCAGTAGCTTCCAGTCACCCAAAATGCTTCTTAAGGGCATCTGACGAACTCTGCCTGTTTGAAGCCATTCTAGATACACCACACTCATTTTGCATGCTGAAAATGGTCTCAGATACATCTCTATAGTGCCATCAGGGATGAGAATTAACTAGGATAACAGGTTTTAGAAGCCCTGTATCCATGAAAGCCACTAAAGTTAGGTAACACTGGAGAGAGTACCCTCAAAATCCTCTCCCTTGCCCTCCTTCCCTCCCTTTCAAGCAAAAAGCTGTTCTAAGGACACACTGATATTGGTACAGTTAATAAATACACAAGGATTTGGTCAATGAAGACAAACCAATTCATCATAGCAATACCAATGCTGAACACCTTGCAGAATTCTGTGATGTTTCTACAATGTCCTCAAGACTCATCTACTAATCCTTCATCAACACCCATTAGTATATTGAGAATTACAAGAATATTTAGCACATTTTGGGTTTTTTTTTCTTACTATAGCATATATTCAACACATTACAGAGTAAAATAGAGTAAGCCCACAGAAGACATTAGAGCATGATGTGAAAATCAAAACCTACAGACAGTAAAGCCAGCTCATATTTAGGACACGTGATCTTGGCTCTTAGAAAGACATATAAGTCTAGAGAGGCTTCTGCAAAGTGAGCAGGGCACCCATGCAGTGTGACTTGCTGTGGACTCGTCCCATTCTGTTGGCTCCCCCTCCCACACACCGTGCTCCTGTCCCAAACCACGGCAGCACGGAGCGTGGGAAGCCACTGGAAGGTTCCTGCAGGCATGTTGGACTCACCCATCCAGCTGTGCCAACTGGTCAACAGGCTGATTACTCCTCACTGCGGCTAATGTGCAATTTCAACAACTTTATATGCCACAGAAGGTTTGATGTGGATCTCTCTTCTCCAACCAACTGATTTGGTATTTTTAAAATGCTTATCATAGTGACTTCAACAGTCAAATCTGGCTCAAATCAGACAAAAGTTCAAAAAAATATCAAGGGGGGCCCAGTTAGCAATGCTGTCATTTATGCCTCATTTTCCTGAGAAACCAGATAAACAGCAATTCTTTTGTAAAAGCCTCAAGCCAGGAAAGCACATTGAATAAATTCCCACACAGAGGGGTTTGGGTCACAGCAAAACTCTGCACACCAACAAAGAGGAGATTCCTCATCCCGGTCTCACCTTCTCCCACCAAGTGAAACCAGCACTAGAAACCACTGGGACAGGCTTAATGTAAGCAGAATTAATGAGCTCATGTCAATTCCTGCTCTGATTATGGACTTCTTTCCTTGTCCTTAGACGGGTTTCCCTGGTTTTATTTTTGCATACAGATTCTTTACAACCCAAAGTGTATAGCACTGCTGTTGCATTCACTCCAATCTATATACATACAATTTTCATCTGCAACTCAACAAAATTTCAAGATGGGAGAAAATTGTTTTGGAGAAAGCCTTCTTACTGATAATATACCCAGTAAAATACAGCTTTACACTGCTCCATAATAGTAGCTAGAGCTGTGCTAATGGTATTGCCTACAAGAGTACACAATAAAGTGTAAATAGTAGCATATAAAAATACCAATTACTTATAATACATATGAATAGATAAACAAATTTAATGTACCATTAAAATGATGTTGTATTTTTACTGTATTTCGCTCCCTTTTTCCTCTCAATTTTAAACAACAATAGAAAACCTAATGTCATGCAAAGAGGTTGAGAATTTCTGTACAGGACATACATTGCATTAATACTGGACTTAGTAGCATATAAAAATACCAATTACTTATAATACATATGAATAGATAAACAAATTTAATGTACCATTAAAATGATGTTGTATTTTTACTGTATTTCGCTCCCTTTTTCCTCTCAATTTTAAACAACAATAGAAAACCTAATGTCATGCAAAGAGGTTGAGAATTTCTGTACAGGACATACATTGCATTAATACTGGACTGCAGAAGTAGTGAGTGGAAG
>NW_008666401.1:7092-12690 GCF_000695815.1 Acanthisitta chloris | reverse complement strand
AGGAATGCTCTTAGGGAATAGACATGGAAAGAAAAATTCAGATGAATAAATATTAAACCTTTAGCATGTTGTTGTTACTAAGTTTCTTCATTTTCTTCAGCTACTCCAACCTATACTAGAAATCATTTACAAATACAAAATATTATTAGTATTCTCTGTTTCCCAAACTTCCAATTCACTGAATTTTCATGTGGTTTTCTCTCTGCTACAGTACAGGTCCAAAAAGAACATCCATGTAGGTTACAATTGCAAAGTGGGAAAAAAATAATCTTTGCCACGATTCAGCAGAACAACCTGTCCAGTACAAAAGCAACCCAGAGTTAGGGTTAGGAAAAGTATGTTGGACAGAAAAAAATAGACAGTGCTGTCTTCTAAATTCTCTGCTCCACCTGTTGATCACTTCCTGACCATGGGACTTGGTGAGCCAGAGGTGGTACTCACCCCTCAGTATAAATCCACAGCTACAGTGACTAACGACGTGACTTACTCCTAGCGACACAGAACTCATCGCTCGAGAGCCACCGAACCTAAAAGTGGAAACAATACTCTATGACCTAGGTGAGCAACTGCACACCATGAACAGCAAGTTGCAAATAACTCAAGCCAACAGTTTATGCCTGTGGGCCAACATTTGTTCACAAGCTGTGCCAACACTTGTGAATAATACGTGGTGAAGAGGAATGCCTGCTCCTGAACAATTCACAAACGCTGCTTCTGGCAAATAATTCACTTGTGTTTGGCCAACCCTGCTCAGAGGACTGGTAATTTTGGTGCTCTCCCCTTCTCTTCACCTTTCCAGGTCCCATCAGACACTGGAGGAATGGGGACTACAAGGCTGCCTGAATTCTGTCCCATCATTCTGACTCCTTAACTTCCCCCAGCATGAGGCAAACAGAAATCAGCCAAGACAAAATGAAGTGCAAGGTCCTACACCTGGGCCATGGCAATCCCAGGCACAGACACAGGTTGGGTGGGGAAGGAATTGAAACCAGCAGTGAGGAGAAAGACTTGGGAGTGACAGTGGATGAGAAGCTCAGCATGAGCTGCAGTGTGAGCTCAGCCCAGAAACCAATGGAATCCTGAGCTGCATCCACAGGAGTGTGGGCAGCAGGGCAAAAGAGCTGATTCTTCCCCTCTGCTCTGCTCTGTGAGACCCACCTGGAATACTGCACACAGTTCTGGTGTCCTCAACATAAGAAGGACATGGAACTGTTTGGGCAAGTCCAGAGGAGGCCATGAAGTTGCTAAGAGCACTGGAGCATCTCCCCTGTGAGGACAGGCTGAGGCAATGTCCTCCTTCTCCTGTCCATTCTCAGGCTCACCCTTCAGGTGAAGCTGGCACATTCCCCTGACCTACCAGTGTACGAAACACTACCAAACTGTCACACTGTGACCCTGACAGCACTGAAGCTGCTGTATGTGCTTTCTGTCACTGTCGTAGTTTCCAAGCAGCAATTAAATAATGGGAGCAACTATTGTGACCTTTCCACTGAAGTCAATATGGGCGAACGATGTAAAACCACCAAGCTGTACAGAAAGTCAGTCTATGAGCAGTTCTGAAAAGAACTATTGTATTTCCCACTCTTCCAGTGTTATCTTCTGACAACACTTGCCATGGTTTCTTTCTCAGCAAGATCACAAACTGCTAGGGGCTGGGATTAATCCTTTCTCTACACTGTCCACTGACCTGCTCCAGTGTTAAATACCTAAACAGAATTTGTGTTATAGTTTAAAATTATGTTCACACGTGTCGAAGACGGATAAATCCAGAACCATCTCATCCCTGAACACTCCCCATTCAATGGTCCTAAATGCAGAGATCCAACTACTCTTACCTAAACCAGCATTTCTTTCTCTATTCATGATCCTGATCCATGATGAGCAGCCAAGCCCAATAATACCCAGCTAAACAGAGTATTCACCAGAGTCTCCAAGATCAACTTGACCTTTTGAATTTTATTCCCATCAATACCTCAGAAATCGATTTTCTCTTATTCAGTATACCCAAATGGATTCAGTAAACCAAGAGACTACGTAACCTCCCAAGAGGGAAAGGCCACTGGGACCTATTCCTTAGGGTGTGTTATAGAAAAGCCTCATCAGCAACCAGTGAATGTCTGAAAATCCCAAACATCCACCTCAGTTATTACACAACAGCCATACTAGCAGTGGTGTTAAAGAGAAATTATGAACAGAATACTAAACTACCACATTTTTAGACTCTAGATGTCTGGCAGCAGAACATACAGCTGGTTCTGGGCTGCAGGAATGTGCAACTTCAGCCACTGCCAGTTCACTGTAGCAACTCTGTCAGAACATTTTCTGATACAAACACACTCAAGGACTTTGATACACCAACACGTTACTCCCTATGAAGCAACACCTTCCCTCCAGTTGCACTTCTAACCTAGAATAAATGAGGTAGCCACATTGCTGTGTCTGTCACAATCAGCTCGTGGCTGCTTTACCCTGAGAGGTGGCGAGGTCCGACGGATGACCCTCCAAGCCCCGTTCCTCCGCGCAGCCCTCCGGCCACTCTGCCCCAAGGCTGCTGTGACATGGAGTTGTTGTGATGCCAGGGCAGGACTTGGCACCAATTCTTTTGTGCTACCTGGATCCTGGCTCTGGGCTGATAAATGGAGAGTCCTCCCAATAAAATCTCAGAGATGTCATGGGCATATGTAAAATAAAAAGAGAATTAAGGAGTGCCTTGAGCCTTGAAGAAGTGTACAAGTAGCTTTCTGCTAGGGTCTTAGTTTAAGATGACTAAACAATATTTTCTGTGTCCAATCCTTCGTCCCTCATCCCAAACCCACTTCTTTTGTATAAACTCTTGCTTTCTGGTTCCAATATGCAAGAAGTCTCCAAGCCAATTCAATAAGACAACCTTTTCCACAGCTCTCAACCCATCCTGTCTGGTGCCTGTTCCAGAGTTACTACAGTTCTAATCCTTGCAAGAACTTTCCCCTCCCACACCAAATCCTGGTGGGCAGAGTCCCTTCCAACCTGCTGTCCCACACTTGCTCAGTTTCTGACTTACAAGAACTAGGCTTTTTCACTAAAGCTGATTACAACTAAAGCAATCTTTGTGTTGAAGAAGTAGATCATACATTTACATTTCTGTCTTTACTATCAAAGGTCCTACTTCCCTAAATTCCCTCTAGATCCAGTAGTCTCCTTTCTCTTTCCTTTCTCCTTCATGGTATCTGGATTTAAGTTCTCCTGCCCTAATTCCACAATGACTACAATCCAGCACTCCATTTCTGCTAGGCACCTTCTCAGCACAGCTGTTGGAGGTCACTATGTGCTTGTTCTTTGCCTCAGCTAAGAAAATCAGGGTTTGTAGAGTAGGACTGTTAGGGTGCAGGCATGGGGAAGGAGGAGAATGAAACAGCAACTTTAAAAGAGCTCTACACAAGGCACCAAAACCTCCCAAACGAGGAGAGGAGCATTGCATAGTAAATGTCTCACGCATTCATCCAAGCTTGATAGCAAGTAAAGCAAATCCCTTTGCCTGTTGTCCATCAAAAAAAAATAAGTCACTTTGCAACATTTTTTAAACTTGTATTGTTTAAAACTGATTATAGCAAATCTGAGTCAGGGTTAGCCTGGTAAAAAAAATGTGAATTTTTTCAAGCAGCCTTCAGAATACCAAGCACAGAAAAATCATAAACAGAAATTTGAAAAGTGCAGTTCAACAAATGCTTAATGCCAATGAATCATCAAGGAAAAGGAAGGAAAAAACCCAACAAAACGAATTTATCGCATGGCAACACTGAAGTGGTGGGAGTTTTGTCTGACAGAGAAGAAATAAGGGAAGGAATATTAACCATTCTGGGCCTTAAATCAAAGCTGTTACATTTTTCTTTTTTTTAATTCATTCAAAACATGTTTGTCTGATTATAAAGCTCTGGAGGACCCTAGATATGAAAACAGGCACATGATCATAGTATTCTAGATTGGTTTCAGTTGGAAGAGACCTTAAAGACCAGCAAGTTCCAACCCCCCTGCCCTGGGCAGGGACACCTTGCAGCAGCCCAGGTCGCTCCAAGCCCCATCCAACCTGGCCTGGAACACTCCCAGGGATGGGGCAGCCACAGCTTCTCTGGGCACCCTGTGCCAGTGTCTCATCACCCTATCTTCTCTCAGTACTGCTCAGATCAACCACAAAAAGGAAAGCTCCCATCCTTCCCTAGCCCCATTTTCTTCCACAGCCTCAGTAACTAATGAAGTATCCACAAATGATGAAGTGCCTCCTCAGTCAGAGCAGTGATCTTCCTTGCCCCAACTCTACTATGACTCTGCTTCTGAGCACTATTCTTCACACAGGAATCTGTAACCTTCATCCTCAGCACAGCTCTACGCTGAGCACACCTGGTCCTGGCCCAGGCACAACAGCCTGAGTAAATCCTGACCTCAGTTAGAACTGACAAATAGTTTATTGCAGATAACTGTGAGGGTTCCTGAAGATTCCATAGAATCAGTCACATAACAGCCACAGAAGCCTCTGTCTGGATAAAAGACACGTGTCACGCACGCACAAAAAAGACATGTAAAACTTGTCTTAGAAATTAGACCCTATTGTTAAAGTGCTAATGGTTGTTGCTTCATGGAGGCTTTTATATGTAAAATAGGGAAACATAGGGAGAAATAGCACAGGAACTGGGCCACAAAATAACTGTCTAATCTCAGCAGATCCTGGGGTTGTTCCCAGTTTAAAGATAGTAACAGGACGGTAGGCTGAAACGCAACAGTGACCATCTGGACAAAATAAGCAAAGATACAGAAAGCAAGCTGAAAACATTCCTTCACCTAACGAAATGGAAACCTGCATGGTCAGCAGTTCACCAGAAATGTCAGCAGGCTGGTTTGTTTTCAATGGACAAAATGAGTGTAACTCCTCATCCAACTTGTGCTCTGGACCCTTCCCCAGCAACATCTGGACCCTTCTCTGCACATGCTCCAGTACCTCCACGTCCTTCTTGTTGTGAGAGGCCCAAAACTGAACACAGGATTCAAGGTACTTCACCAGTGCCCAGTACAGGGGGATGATCACTGGTCCTGCTGGCCACATTACCTCTGATACAGGCCAGGATGCCATTGGCCACCTGAACCAACCAGCATCCCCAGGTCCTCTCCTGCTGGCTTTTCAGCCTGTAGTGCTGTATTGATCTGCTGTGACCCAAGGGCAGGACCCAGCACTTTGCCTTGTTGAACCTCATGCCCTTGGCCTCAGTCCATCAGCTCAGCCTGTCCAGGTCCCTCTGCAAAGCCTTCCCACCCTCCAGCAGATCAATACTCCCACCTAACTTCATGTTGGCCACAAACTGGCTGAGAATGCACTTGATCCTCTCATCCAGACCATCAGGACTGGCCCCAACACTGAGGCCTGGGGAACACCACTGGTGACCAGCTTCCAGCTGGATGTGACTCCATCCACCAATACTCCCTGTGGGAAACTGTCAAAGGCTTTACTGAAGGCCAGGCAGACAACACCCACAGCCCTTCCCTCATCCACCCTGTCACAGAAGCAGAGGAGGTTGGCCAAGCAGGATGTGCCTTTCAGGAATGCGGGCCGGGCCCGATCTCCAAGTTGTC
>NW_008666401.1:254-7050 GCF_000695815.1 Acanthisitta chloris | reverse complement strand
TCCCTGCTCTGCCCCCCCAAACCCGGAGGAATGGGGAGGAGAACAACTAGAGTAAAATATGTGGGTTGAGATAAGGACAGTTTAATAACAATACAGAGCAGAATGAGCCACAATGCCAATAGATAATGAGAAGAAACCAAAATCAGTGATGCACAATCCAATTGCTCACCCCCCACGGACCAATGCAACCCCGAACCTCCCCCAGGATCGGCCCCTTCAGCCTGGAACACCGGGCATGACGTGCCATGCTGGGGAATATCCCTTTGGCCAGTTCAGCTCACCTGTCCCAGCTATGCTCCCTCCCAATTTCCTGTGTATCTCCTCACTGGTAGAGCATGAGACACAGGCAAGAAAATGTCCTTGGTTATGATAAACACAATCCAGCAAAACCAAAACAACAATGTATTATCACTTCTGAATTCAAAACACTGCACTACACTAGCTACTGAGAAAATTAACCCCATCCTGGCTAAAACCAGGACACCTGCACATGCCGTGTGATGGCACACAAGACAATCTGCTCCATGACCTTACCCAGCACCGAGGTAAGGCTGGCAGGCCTGTCGTTTCCTGGCTCACCCTTCTGGCCCTTCTTGTAGATGTGCATCATGCTGGCTAACCTCCAGTTGTCTGGGACCTCCCCAGCTAGCCAGGACTGCTGGCCAGTGATGGAAAGGGGCTCAGTGAGCACCTCTGCATCACTGGGCAGATCCCATCTGTCCCCAGGGTCTTGTGTCAGAGGTATTCCCAATTACTGAATGGGAATTACAAGTATCTTGACAAAAGCATAACTGCATTTCCCTGGTTTTCTTTTTCCAGGACAATGACATTTTGCAACAGTGTTCCAAAAAAGTCAAAACACATCCCCGTCCTCTATAGCAAAATTCCTGCATATAAATATCAAATGGATGTTTTGTTACTTCTTTCTGCATTAGAAAGTGATTCAGCTTAGATTTATACATTGATTAATGGGAGTAACAGGGAGAGAGGAAACACCTCAAGCCACAGAACACCACTGTCTCCAGGCTGCCATGAACCTGGAGGTTGGTACCTTACAAACTGATCCCAGTACACTGACACATTATATATTAACCTGGATGAATATGCATGACTGAAACTGACCTTTAATTTGAGACCTAAGAAGGGGCTGAGAACATGGAAACACTTCCTGTATTCTCATACCACTTAGCAGAAATGAACCTTGCAAACAAGACTTTTTACCAGGACCCGGGAGACTTTTCACAAGGTGGTGAGAATCTGATTATTTCTGCCTCCTTCCCCATGGAACACTAATCCTGAATAACTGGACACAAAAGCTTCCCTTTAGAATGTTAAATAAGATATCTGCTTCAGTTCAAAGTTAATTAAGATGCAAATTCAAGACACAGTGTTACAGTGCAACTTCCTAACCCCCCACCTGAAGACATTCAGTGATACTAGGGACAGTTACTGGTAACAGAAGAACATTTTTCATGGCAGTGTGTTTAGACTAAATGGGATATACCTCTTGTGGTCCCAGAGCCAAGCAAATTCAGAAGGCAGTCTCCATTTCACAGACAGATTCATACTTCTTTGTCATTGCATGAAATAACTCCCTTTACGGGGGAAGTAACGAGAGTAAGAGAACAGCAGAGCTGTCTGATGAATGCCAAAGCCTGTTCCATTAAATAAAGGCAATGGCAATACCCAGGAGAGGCAGCAGCCTCTTACAGTGAGCTCCCATTTATTAATTGTGTTTCAGAATCAGCAACAGCTCCTATAGATCGTGTCAGACTCTAAGAAAATAGAGTATTGCATTTCAGACTTTATCAGCCTTCTGAAGACACTACCTACAGCACATACCAACACATCTAGCACTCACAAGTTCTCTGAGAGTTATTATGCTCAAATTAAAAATGCATAAATGAAATCAGTATAAAATATGACTGAATAATCACCCTGAATGGCAAGAGTAAAACTACCCAACAGCATCTCTACATAAAAGATTTACCTCTGACCCTTGTTCTAATTGTGCAGAGCACAAATTAGAGACAAATAGAGACAGCAATTCATTCCATATGGAACAGAAATCAGAAAAACATGCTGCCAGTACCTGTTACATTAAACCATGACACTGATCACCGAGCTCCTAGTAACAGCCTCTGACATACCACAGTAGGTGTGTAATGACACAGCTGCTCTGACACACGTTTGTAGCTGACTGTTGATATGCCAGTTCATTTGCACTCCTGGAAAGCATTTAAAGAGTGCATCACCCCATAAAATGGTGTGTAAAAGTCTCCATAACTTTAAAATCCTTTCCTGTCTGAGAACATGAGAAAGTCTCCAATGATTTCATGAACTGTTTCCTATGTGGGTCCTGCCTTTCCCGAATGATAGCAATGGAAAGAATGGGAACTGAAAGGAAGCAGAATGCCTTGCTGCTGCTGACTGCTTTCACACTGAGCTGTGGCCAGCAAAACAAGCAGCAGTGGCACAGGCAACACTTGAGCCAGCCCCTGCCAAGGTGCCAGCATACAGCGCCGAGCAAATCCTGCACAAAGACAAACACTGGCGAGGGGGGGCAGAGGCTGCACACTTGTGAACTAAGAAAAGCATTTACTCTTCTTCAAATACATTCCAGGCACAGTGGGACATAAACAATTTCATAGGTTTTTGCTGCAAGTGGCCTAAAGCAAAAAAATACCAGATAAGTTGCAACCTAAGCAAAGAATACAAACATCCTGGAGAAACACTTGAACCTAAAGAGGCATAAAATAGTCATCAAGTACTGCCAGAGGTTGTGAAAAAGAACAATAAAAGAGCAACAGAAGAAAGGGTGCTGGCATAGCTGTTTAATTCTATGTTGAACAATTAGGCTAATTTTGCCAGGCTTAAGAAGATCAACAATTCCTCTGCCCTTAATCTTTTGGATGCAACTTGTTGGATTATTTCATGGTATGAGATGGGATTAAATATTCAAAAAAGAGAAAGAGAGAGAGAAATATATCAATAGAGAATCCTCTCCTATTGTGAAAATCCACAAGTGAGCCACACTTATTATGTGTTAATTAACACTGTCATCGGTGGAGTCATTTGACTGCAAAAAACCCTGTGCTGCAAGAGAGTAGGAATTCTCTCCTTCTTGGGGTCCCTGATCTCATTTACAACCACCTGTTTTAAGCAGAAGATCCAAGCTGTAAAGTTATCAGCACTGTGTAATTCCCACCATGTCAGTGATGGCTAATGACAGAAGGAGGCTGTGACAGTTCTCACTAAAGGCACAGCAACTATCACAAGCAGATTTGGATTTTGTGCAGAGACATGAATAACCCAAGCAGTGACTGTTACTGAAAACCTTTTCCAAATCTTTATCAAAATGAAGGAGCTTTGCAGTACCAAGCCTGCAGTTCAACTCTTGCAGAGCCCAGCACGTTCACTCCCTGCTCCTCTCACGCCTCTGCGTTCACCAAAGGGTGGAACACTTCAGCCTGGTCTTCACATGAACATACCAATTATCCACTTCTTAAAAATGTTCATCTTTTGATCCTCAAGTATCTGATCCAGAACTCCAAATACCATGGTATTCACGTGAGGAGCCAATACACTCAAGGACATTGGTAGTTTTCTCTCTGGAGACACTCTCACACACATCTCAGTGGTGTTCTGATACAACTTCAGGACTTCCATCCATTTACAAGTATCTCTATTCCAGCAGCGTATTTCTGCTTATCGCACAGAGAACAACATTGAAATTGCTATGTCAGATAAGAGCACTGGATCTCTCCCAGCTTTCTGCCTGGGAGTGGCCAGTGCTGGGTATTTTAAAGGCAACTGCAAAGGTCTCCATAAGAGGCAGCTCTTACCCAGGAATGTCACCATACAACACCTTTATTTTTTCTTTTCCTAACACTCACTAGTTACTTTCTGGCTTTTACATAGAAACATGAGACTTTTACTAACTCCCCCATGTGAATTCTCTATGCATGTGAACAGCACCAGGGCACATCCCCTTAGAAGGAATCCCACAGAAATTGTGTTGTGGGGTTCAATTATCACAGTATAAATTAAACGATACAGCTGAAATTAGGCATATTGATGATGTAAGAAAACCAACAATGGTATATTTGGCTTTCCCTGGAAAGTCCCTCTTTGCTACTTTTCCTATGAATTTCAAAGTAAATAACATTTTAGCATCACTCTATTTATAGTTGTTCTATATATGAGATTTGTACATAGTTATCTTGAGATTTGGGTTCTTTTTAGTCTCGTGTAGATAGAACAAAGCACATTCCTTTCCCAGGAGCTTACAAAGGAACACAGGTGACTGCTCAACCCAGAGCACCTGAAATGCCCACAAGAAGCACTAGTGTGGTGTTAATTTCATTGGTGCATGTCTGTGTATGCTCTGGATTTTAATCCAGCCAATCTGTCCAAACGACAAATAAATGATGACACGAATAGATGGTGTAAGATCAAACCATCAAGTCATGACTTCCCTCTGACACAGACAGGAGATTGTTCTGCCACACACCTGTGACAAAAGAGGTTCCCTGTAAGAACAGGTGGATGGACATACACCTGCCTCCTGCCTGTTTGGAGGTAAAATGTTTGGTTTTGAAACTGAGTTAACATTTGTAAGTCTTACTATTTTCACCCAATACCTGTTACCATTTAGGGACACAGAAATGAAGCTGTTGACTCACTCAGGCTCAGCTCTCCTGTGACTCCACTACGTGGGCTGACCACAGTTTCTGTTTGGTTATCAGCTGCAGCATTTCCTGCTTTCCAAACACTTCTGTAGGCAACTAAGCTCTAAGAGTTAAAGGTGCTTTTAAGCCTCTTACCTGCTTAGGAGATACAGAATGCTGGACAGAAGGATTTACAAAACACAAAAATACAACATGCCTATCCTACTATTTTTGCCAAAAAGAGAAGACACAGTGAAAACTCCAGTTCTTCTCTTGTCAGCTTCCCTTCTTCCTCCCCATGCCTGCAGCACTCTGGCCCATCAGAACCTAACACTTTGAGGATATTGTTTTACATGGTGACACAGCAGGAAAATATTTGAGAATCCTAAGTTTGTTTGTCATTTGTTTGCTGTCCTGCCCACTGGGTGAAAGACACTTAGCTTTAATAAACAGTGGAGTATGCTATCACAGAAACCAAACCAAACTTGCAGCAACCCAGATGTTTTTAAAGCAATTATGTGGGAGTCTGTTGCACTTTCGTAAATCACTGAAACATGATGGGGTTTGGTTGTATGCTTATGTTTTTGTTTAATCACATTTCATTTGAGACAATTTTCTTGGACAGACATGAAAAGATTAGCTAATAAGTCATTTAAATAGCATGTGGTTTCCTCAGAGCTCTGTTTGCCAGACACCCCAACACGAAAAGACAAAGGATGGCAAATACAGAAAGGAATAGTTAAAACATACCTGCAACACTACACTGTTTTTCTTTACTTTTCCTTTAGACCATAAAGTTCCAGCCCACCATTAGTGGGCACAGGCAAGTGAGCTCTGTGCCTAAGCAGAAGCAGATTACAGGCTGGTTAACTGACCAACACTGCCAGCACAACTAGGACTCTGAGCCCTCTCAGCAGCACCAGCTACCAAAGCTGGAGTATCTAAAAAGTGCTGCAGCTTGCTTAATTGCAAAAGACCTGACTGCACTATTAAAAGCTACAAAAATCTGACATATTTCGTGAGAAAGAGAACAAACATTTTTTCAGGAACATGGCAGAAAACAGCACCAGGCTGAAGCCAGGGAAGGAAGTGACTAAGCAAGCAACTGCAACCATTTGGAATCCATCGTTCCCATGCTAGTCACGGTGGGAACGAACACAATTATGTGCCTCTTAACTTTATCCACGTTTTTCTCTTTCAGTTGCAAATGTGCTCAACTGTCATGTTTAGTTTTCTCTTCAAAATGTTACTGATGCTGTCTAATAACACATCACTCTGGCTGTCTTTGTGTTGGAAATCTCAGCCTCGGAATGCCACGCTGAAGTCTGAGCAGGAGAGGTAAGGTGGAATGCTTTTCCCTCTGTGGAGTTTGTCAGGCATAAGCAAGTGAAAGGAGAGACTGGAAATTATTTTAGAATATTTCAACAAGTCAATGAAATCAAGTTCCTCTGCCTTTTTGCTTATACCTATATACCTGTTTATGCTGAAGACTAGGAAGACTAGGAAGCACAAGAAAAAACATCTTATCTATCAACCCAGGTCTGATCTTAAGAAATGCTGTGTATAAAAACCTTTTGTTTTAAGAAGCTAAAAATGTTAGCCACAATTTTTTGGGGAATGGAAAATTAAAGGTAATGTTCAGCAGATATTGAAATAGTTTTCAAAGTGGCACTCTTGTAACATCCAAAAGGTCCTACAAGTCAACAGACACTGGCAAACACTAACCAAAGATCTGAGATAATTTTGTTTTTTAAAAAGAGGTCTGCATTACTCTATTTGATGACTACATTGAACTCACCTGGAATTCTGCTATTTGGCCATTCTAGCTCAAAAAATATATCTAAACTAATGATATCCATAACAAGGAATAAAAGTTACAACAGATATGGAATAATTTGTGTTGGAAGTCCAAAAAGGAACTGACAGCTTAACTGATGGAAAACAGGTATGTCTGAAAGTAACTAGTGCCAGACAAAGAGTCAAGCAAGTCACCTATTGTGCTGATGAACTTACAGAATAACTAAATGCCACTATCCCTCATCAGTGGAGATACTGACCCCCAAAGAAAATCAGGGCAACAGCTGCAAGGGAGAGCAAGTTATAATGTCTTTTTACATGATGTGGAT